>NW_025780459.1:0-48110 GCF_021130785.1 Homalodisca vitripennis | reverse complement strand
TACATCATTATTGGTATTATATGCTTTTTAATTATAATAGGAATATATATATATATATATTTAGTAAAGAGATGTTTAGATTTATTTTAAATTCTATTATAATTTAGAAAAAATTATCTTGTGTATTACAAACAGTAGATGTATCACATTTTCGAACATGGAAAAATGTATATGAAAACTGAAAAATGTCTATATGGAAATATATGTTACTGAAGCTTATTCAAATGAAGCTTAAGCCGTATTAAAGTTGGTGTATTAATTGCTGACCGTTAATGAAGCTTATACATTGGTTTTACGGATAACCATGAAGGGAAGAAGAAAACTCGCAGGAAAAAATAAATTTCTAGTTATCACTTTATATTTAAAATTTTAACATGTGACATAGTAACACGTCTAGTTATAGACATTACATTTTAATTCTAACGCTGTGAAGCCTAATTACGTGACTTGTGGTGTGATTTAGGTCTAAGTATGGTAAATCGGCATTTATATAATTTTTTCAGTGTTGAAATAAATAGGAAATATTAACTTTATATACTGTTGCAAAGGTGTATTCCAGTTGCAAACGTTTTTAAATGTTAAAATCAATGAATAAACGAATTAGAATTATTACACGGTAAGGAATGTTACATTGATTTATTCAAATATTAGGTATATGCCTACTAACAATATATTTTAGTAAATGAATTTGATAATTTTGTTGCGATATGTTCAGTGTTTCATGTGTGTGAAACCTACTTAGTTTACCGCAAGGTTTCCAATAGTAGTTCTTTATTTTATTCCTTTTTGACAAGAAGATAAGAAATTTTACTTAGTCCTAAAAGGACCTTCGAAGAGGAAGGATATTCTGGATTGGCAATCCAGATAACAGTAGCTTTTCTTTATGAGGGTGAAGAGGCTCTATGGAATTTTTAATTGAGTTCGTAAACTAATTTAAGCGAAATATAAGAAACTGAGGGCTTATACCACTCATTGTTTTAACCCTCAACAGTTGTGGATGAGATTTTATTCAGATGACTAGCAGACCAAAACAGATGAGAAATAACAAATCTAGTAAAAATAAGATTTTAAATATGACAAGAGCTGTAAAGGTAGATAATAACACACAGAAAGTTTTGGTTACTTTACTAATTGCTGCCAAGGATCTGTAACCCGTGAGCATATAACTACAGCCAATATTGTCTTAGGCTTTGATCTACCCGTATAGAGCACTATTTACTCTTTAGTACGCAATGAGTCGCTTTGAAATATTTTAAATATTTTGTTTATAATAACTACTCGTAAATTATACTTGATTGTGGTAAAAGTGTTATAAATTACTTAAATATTTAACAATTATATGTTTATCGTACACCATAGCAGTTATAGAAATCTTCATCGAATAAAAATATCGAATGTTAGTTTCTAGTGATAGCTGTGTGGTGTGGTGTGTGTGTGAGTGTGTGTGTGTGTGTGTTTAGACTTTGATGTGACTACATTTTAGCGTGAATTAAACATATTGAATATATATTTTATTTGTCTTATGTTCAATATAGTATATTTCATAAAACATAATAATATATATATATAATATATATATATATATATATATATATATATATATGAAGAAAATCTTAATTATAAAATGAACATTAAATATATTTTATATGATTTTTAAATATGTTAAGAACACAATGAGACATATTTTAAATAATCAATTCCTTGTAACATGTCTAATTACTAAGCACTTATTGAAGTAAAATTGTTGTATTTTTTATTTACATAAGTATTATTAAAATGATTTTATGTTTTAAATTTGTAATTACATTACAATATTATACTTTGAATATATGTATCTCCTCAAACTGGAACAATTTTGTTCTCATAATATAATTATCTTAATTGTTTCGGTCGTTTATTCTTTTTTGTTATCTGTATTACTCAATTTTCATTAGTTAGTAATTTCTAATGTTATAACTATTCAATTATGAATATGAAATTGTTTCTTATTAATAATAGTACTTTTGCACTTATAAATGCATTTCATACATTTAAACAACATACATTAAAAACTTATTATATAACACAAATGCAAAGGAGTTGGCCGCATTTTAATAGGTAACTAATAAGCGTATATATATATATATATAGGCACTAATAATGTTAATCGCACGTTCATTATCAATAAATTTCGATAATTCCTAAATTAATAGTACTGATTAAATAATCCACTAGGTTAACTGTACTGTTATCAAAGACTAAAATGACACTTTTAATTTGAATATAGCACAGTACACAATTCGGTCAACTAAGCGACACTACTAGGCAGGCAATACGGTAGAGGGTTACGGAAACTATAACGGCATATTTTTTAAATGGTTAGTACGAGGAATTAGCTCAAATCTAACCCCTCGCTATACTATACGTGAGCTCCCTACAGTAAATTAGGATTTCACCTTCAGATTGCTATAACATATTCTGGAATTTTATTCAGTTGCTTAGTAGTAAAAGATAACAAGTCTTAAAACACGGAGACAAAAGAGGGATCCTAGTATCAAGAACATCCTTCAAGGTCAATGGATTCTAGTTTAGTTTGCTGCAACGGAGTATAAACGCTATATGTTAAAATTAATCCCAAAGTTTCCCTGTTCTTTTTATATGAGGCAATCACCATATAAGCACTAAGCTCTTTTCTAACAGCACTACTAAAATATTTTTCATGTACATTTTGCTCTCTTGCTTATTCTTACCACTCTGTAATTTAGGGGATTAGGCAATAAATTCAGCCCAATGCAAATAGGACAGCCTAATGGAAAAACCAAGCTTAAAACCAAGTTTAAGGTGGTTATCCACCAAACGATTGAATAAAAACTACCCTTCCACTTGACAAAAGAAACTCTAGCGGTTTTATCCACGAATAGCGTAACCAACGACTGGTATTGAATCAAGAAGTTTTTGCAACATGTTAACAGCAACAAGTAAGAATATGTTCCTAACAGCGTCCTCATAGTTGCATTAATTTATCTAATGTAGCTCTATAATAGCTCAAAAACAATAAAATTACGTCTGCGATACCATTGTTGGTGTTTCCTTTAAGTATAGGTGATATATATTGCTCAGTAATAAGGTTACAACGAAAGCAGTAAAACACAATATGTAATATACGGGGACAATCCACATACGGGCGATGTTAAATCTAGTTACAAGACTCAGCTGCTTCTCCACGTAACGCAGTTATCTTCCTATCAGCTGAACCCAACTCCTCCTAGTTACGCTAATCTAACCACCTGTGGCTGTATAATTGAACAGGAACTATGTACAACCTTAATTACCATGCGTTTGGAAATCTTTACAATGTAATATCAAAATCATTTCTCTCAATGAAACAAATTGATAGTATTAGAATCGATTTAAATCGTTGTAACATTAATATGGTAAGATAATGCGATATTGATTGAAACTTTATTGTTAACAGTTTGAAAGTAATTTAAAAATTATAATATTAGACCTACTGTAATTATTACAAAAAAATTTTCTCGGTTTAAAATATAGTATATTTTATTGTATTATATATAATACGTAACGCCTGATCTAATCGTCGCAAGACTTTAAGGAGTTTAAGAGGAAATAAACGCATAAATATGATGAGATAGTTAAAACGTTTTCAATAATATTTATAGTTCAGTACAAAGAGGATATTCTCATTTAAAGGATAAAACTGCGTCAGTGGTTACGATTAAGCTTTAGTGCTGTGGGCGAAGAAACTTTTCTTTGAAGAGATGAATTTATTTTCAGTCCAATACCCCAGTAAAGGCTTCTTTATCCACTAAACAGCGCTCAATCGTAGTAGTATTTAAAAGTTTTAAAGCAATTTTCATGCATTAGTTCTTAAATATTATACAAAATGTTCACATATAATTGTTCATGCCTGGTAGTGAAGTACGAGTATTTTCGTCTTCAACTAATTACCTCTAATTAACCAGTTTGTTTTTTTTCTAGTTACTCATAAGAATTCTAAATCTCTCTTCAAACTTGGTCAGTTGAAACAATTTTAGATTTTTGCAAGACGATCATGCAGTAGGCTCGTAGAAAACACGTACTGGTGTTCCTACCAAAGAAAAATAACCCAGGAGGTTTCACTTCTACCTGATTTATACCTTCAAAGTACATATTACCTTGCTATACCTATTATGGGTAACAGCCAAAACAAATGTGTCACTATAACCTTTTCAGATGTCTACGAGAGACACATCACTGTTAAGGTTGCCAGGGTGGATCGACATGTTCTAGTTTACTGCGGTGATGGCGGTTTGAGTTGGAGGGTCCCTAAGTGTTAAAGGTAGCTTCTAGCCTAAACATAAGCGCATGTCACCCCCTGAAACATAAAATCAGTAACACTACGTATCGTACACATTGTTTCGTAGGGTGGTTGATTGACGAATGCAGACGTATTGTGAATTATATTCTGTAGTTCAGTTTTAATGATAGTATTATGTATAGTTTTTTTATTAAGTGCATGTTTGCGAGTTAGTGAAGTTGACACAGTTAAAGTTGAAGAAGTTTGCTTTGGTATGTTTTGTTTACTTTAACCTAGTTTGTAATTATTGTGTGTTAGGTTATTTATTTAACTGATGAAGAGATCAGATTGCAAATGAATGTATTAAATTATGAATATTGAATAAAATAAAGAGAAGCACCGTGTAAAGGCACCTTAGTGTAAGCTTTGTAGGTTTCTCACACATGGAACACTGAATATAATCGCATCAAAATTTATCAAATTAATTTACCAACATATATTCTTAGTACACATATACTAATTATTGAATAAATTAATGTACCAATCTTTACAATGTAATTTTTCGTAGTAGTTCGTTAATTTTTATTTTTATCATTACATACATTTTTGCAACCGGGAATACACCTCTGCAATAATATATTCAAGTTAATATTTCCTATTTACTTCTACAAACAAAAAATAATATAAACGCCATTTTACTATACTTATTTTTACAAGTCATGCATAAGTCACACCACGTTTTTACTTAATAGACTTCGTTATATCTGAATGTAAATGTTAAACTATATAATCTCACGTGTTATCATGTTCAAACGTATAAAATTATAAACTGAATTTATTTTTACTGGGGAAACGTACTCATTTTGCGTTTTTATTGTTTTCATCGTGGGTACCCCGTAGGACTAACGCATAATTTCCATTGGGGTAAACTTCAACTCAGTTTTGTCTATGTAGTTACATAAAAATGTTCAATAAAGGGCAGTTAGTTTCCACGATATCAAGTGTACAATCAAACACAAATTAATTTCTCCTGGCGATAAGCTTCTTTAACACTCAAGAAATGATACAGTATACCAAAATCAATACTGCGTAAGCATCATTTTGAGTAAGTTGTTGTAACATTTACTTCCATATAGAATTTTTTAGTTTATTATACATAAATCAATGTTTAAAAATTTCATAAATTAACAGTTGCAATATTACGAAAGATATTTTTTTTTAGTTATAATACATTTTTCAATATAAAATTTTAAACAACAATTTGCTAAAAATATTCCTATTATAACTCAAAAATATAATATTAATAATTATGTAACTATAATTTATTAACTATCACAGTAGTTGCAGTAAAAGAGTCATCTGCGGCTAATGAAAGGCGGAAGTGTCGCAATGCGGGGTTTGTTCAGTTAGCTGCAACATCTGGTGTTCGACAAACAACCTTAGGGCGCACGGTCTATGTATATACAATAGCGGATTGGCGGTCCATTCTCCATGCATTTGTTACCGAATGTTAGGTATGCATAACAACGTGATTGATAAAAATACTACTACTCTTAAAATCTATAATTAGGTAACTTTGAATAATTTTAAATTCTGCTTAACTAGCCAATAGAAAGGAAAGAAAGCACACACTTTATTTCAATATTATTCTTGTGATTTATTGTCGTAGAAATTTGATTAAATTTTTTATAGATTAAACTAAGGAATTTAATCTTATGCTGTCATTTTTTGTGGATTAATACCACAACGTTACACATTTTGTGAACTATCTGTTAGTATGTTTCGATATTTTATAAACTCAAGATAGAGATGTGGTGATACCACTACACCACGTATCACGGAACACCCTTTACTAGGGCTGCATGCAATACTTCAAGTTCTTTCCATACGTGTTAAAATATCATATGATTCTAGTCAGTTTATTTTCAAATTTATGTTTGGCGATTCTCTCATTGCCACTTTGTAAAAAAGGACCAATGTAAAAGTGCACACTAATGCTCAAAATATCCTAAGGAGTGACTTAATTCATAATTGACCTCAACCTTTCTTATATAGCAATAACAATTCATGCATAAATTCAAATAAAACAAAATATAAAGCAAAAAATATAAAAGTAAATTATATAATCCATGGTAAAGGGAGATGCGAAAATAATTAAAAGATTATAAATCAGTTGATTCTCTATATATCGTATGGATAGGAAATGATTGTCCTTTTTCTACACCCTCGTGTAAAAGGCTTCACTAATGTTCAGGTAATAATTCTTATTGAACATTATCATTTGGGCCCTCCAAGAGTTATTGGTTGATTACTAATATGGCAACATTGCCTACCAATACAATTAATTTGCTGCACTCAACAATTGGAAAAAAGTACATTGAATTTTATTAGTTAATATTACAATGCGTACAAAGCGTATATCATCAAGTATTGCAAGGCAGTTATGAATTTTATTAGTTAATATTACAATGCGTACAAACGCGTATATCATCGAGTATTGCAAGGCAGTTATGACTTACACTAAGTAAAAGTTCAGTGAAGCCTTTTTAGAAATTAAGTTTCGTACAGGATTTCATGTCTAGAGGTCAGTTCCTATTTAAAAATATCGTGCGGACAGACAGGCAGATAAAAAATAATTTGTCCCCCTTCCCCTCAATGTTCGCCTTCGCCAACATTCAGGCAACGAAATAAACGAGAGCTAAACAGAAGTATTTTTATAAATATAAGAAATTTTGTAACAGCAACCCTTTATATCTGGTACACGGAAAAGAAATGTGTCTTTGGTATAACATTTGAGTTCAAAAGTCGTTTTTATGTGTTTTGTTCTTTGTTCTTGGCAGACAATTGCTCGGCAAAAGCTATGTTTACTTAAGTACTCCAGTGAACCCCACATAGAGTACAGTGATTCTAACAGGTTATACGTGACTACTTGTTGCTCACATATATGAATAATCTATAACAAAATCTTTTTTCAATACCTGAGAGGTGTTTAGTCAAAAAATATCATAAAGAATAAATATAAATGTATTGTTCTAATTGGTATCGTGAGTAGCCGTAAGGGCAAATGTAGGATCGCATTTACACGTGAGATGAAGTTATTTTATTGGTCCGGTTGGCTCTCTTTCTTCCGTAATGTTAAAACAAGTCATCATTCCAAACTCTTTTCCATTAGTTTGTTTCCTTTTCCAATGCGATCCAGCATTTCAATGATCTCAACCTGAGAACAAACCCAACGAAATCAACATTCATTCAATTTTGCCTGAGACAAACGAACTCATGATCTAGTCCCACTGTCATGTTGAATGAGAGTGAGATCGAAGAAGTCTACTCAACAAAATTCCTTGGAATACACCTCGATCAAGGGTTGACATGGGATTTTCATGTAGACAGCGTTTGTTCCAAGGTATCCTCAGGCATTTATGTTTTGAGGAGACTGTCCGAGTATTGCCCGACTCAGGTGCTGATGACGGCGTACTATGGACTAATCTACCCACACCTTTCCTATGGATTGGTTTTGTGGGGAGGTTGCTCAAAAACAAATGTTTCCAGAATTTTCATACTGCAAAAAAAACAGTCAGAATCATTGCCAAACTGCAAAGGAGAGAGTCGTGTAAGCCAGCATTCAAAAATCTGAAACTGTTGACACTACCCTGCCTCTACGTATTAGAGACATGCCTTTTCTTCATGTCAAAATGCGAAACCATAAGAGGTAGTAACATACACTCTTACGCAACAAGGGGCAGGGAGAACTACCGAACTGGGAGACACAGAACGGCAGTTCATGAACGTTTACCGTCACAGGCGGGAGTTCAATTCGTCAACAAATTGCCAAATTCAATCAAAAATGCCCCAATGCTCAAAGCATTTAAAACCCGTCTGAAAACTGCGTTGATTGCAAAAGCATTCTACAGCACAGACGAGTTCATGGCACACCATTGGGAGACCACCGAATTGGAAGACTGATTAGGTGAAAGAGTGGGACAATTCGAATGATTGGGAATGAATAAATGTTGACAATGTATGTCTAAAAGGGATTGAGATGTAAGAATGAGTGGAAAAATTTTTAGTTTAAACAAATATAATGACGATTGCCATACAGTGTTATATTGTCTAACGCAATAAAACATTTATTTATTTATTTTAACCTCCAACTGTCACCTTTTAAAATTTATTATAAAACAAATAAATTATTTATTTTCTAAATTTCCTGACAAAATCCAGTACATTTAGAATTTCATATTTAGTCTACAAGGAAATTTTCGCGTGTTTTTGAATTAGTGACCAATGTAACTGGATTTTGTTAAAAAATATTACTTTTTCACTTATAGGGAATACTCAGTCTGCAATTTTATATTCGTAGGGGAAATGTCATGTGAGACAACATATGTTTTAGTTAATTGCTATTTCGACGATACCACAAGTTATCCTCAATTTGGCAGTTGAAGAAAAGTATAAATATAATAATATAAAAATATAATAAAATAATTATATATATATATATATATATATATATATATAATTTCAATAATCATTGAATCACAAAAAGTACTTGCTCCGCCAGTAAAACGTATAAGGGCTCTGTGGTGTAATGGTAGCACATTCACCCGGCAAGTGAGAGATCCGGGTTCGACTCCCGGTGGAGCAAGTACTTCTTGTGATTCAATGTTTATTGAAATTAAATTAGGCTATTGCCACTTATACAAAATTTAATAAATGTAAACAAAAGTCATTTGACAGGTATTTGGTCTTCCGATCATATGTTAGTTTGGTTATTTAAACGGCCAAATACAAAATAATTGAATCGTAAAAAGTAAGGGATCTGTGGTGTAATATACGCTACTTTATCTGCTATTCGTTCAACAGATTAAGTACTTTGTTATGAGAATTAAAATTAAAAATACGGTATAAGGAAAGTTTCTTTCACGTTTAACTTGTAACGTTACTTCAATCTCAGAGGGCAAACAAACAGAGCACTGTTTATGATTTCCCAATAGGCATGTTGAAAAACGTTATTTATCCTCTGGAGATATCAGCAGTTGCTTATTGAAGTTGAATATACACTCAACTTTATTCTAAATATTATAAATAATATAATTAGTACCGCACTTTAAAATATTGTATTCGTTTGGTTAAAAATACTTAAAAATGTTTTCATATTTCAGACTTCATTAAAACAAATTTTTGTATTCCTTATTCCATAATGCTTACGGTGTACGAATGATTTATATGTAGAACATATTTTTTTACCATTAAATAGTAGGTACTGAGAGATGTATATTAACTTTTTTATTTAGAATGCTTATATTTTCTAAAAAAGTAAGTATATTACGAATTTCGAATATACGAGTACTAAACTAGCTTTATGTGTGGATGAGATAAATGTAAACTTTCAACATAATAGGCTCGGCTGATATAAAAGGGTACTATTTAGTAAAAATAATTGAAATTGTGAATACCTGTTGATAGAAATATTTTTGAAATTTAAATTTTATAATAAAATTTTCTTTTACATAAATACACAATGCAATTAGTATTTTATATGTATGTTTGTCGTTTATCAAACTAAGCAGGAGTAAAACACACCACGTGACGCATTATAAGCTTCTCTAAGGTTTTAAACAAAATTTGAAATCTACAGGTCATTTTATTCTCGACGTGCTACATTATCGCATGTCATAATGCCGTATGATTGTGTAATTGCTCACCAATTTATTTATTCTGCTTTTATCCATCTCCCTTTCTTCTTTACCCAGAAGACCAATGTAAAAGTGTTTTAAAACCCCTCGAATAATACGCAACATATCAAGCTCGATGTTGGCTGTTTGGAAATAAAGATCTAAGCAAACACTCGACTCATGCTCAAAATGGACTCGTGAAGATTATTATTTTAAGCCACTCAAACGATAGAATTCGGTAACGATCAGGCCTATTACCCTATTGCCAATAGAATAGTATGGGGCATCTGTGTAAATAGTAATATAAGGAAACAAATACGTAATTATGAAAAATATCATACAGTATTGTAAAACTAATAAAACGTGTTTAATCAAATAAAACAAAAAATCATTAAATATATTTCACATTTGTGAACAAGTCTACTATTAGTGTAACTTTACAAAGAACTCAGATATGTATTTTGTTTCCTTAACTGCATAAACATGCTCGTATGCTGGCAATAAATTCAAGACTTCCAGGCCTAATACTTATGAAAAACTGAACTTTTTTCAGCCTTCACTACCGCTAAGCTAATAGTTTTAATAACTAATTTATTAGTAATTTTATCTACAAATTAGTTAATAAAATATTACTATTTAGTTTGGTTTTTTCTTTATTGATAAGTAATAATTATTACTAACAAGCTACGCATGTTGTAATGTGACTAACTTAATATTGAACTTTAAATCTCTATCAATCTACGCTATACTAAAATATTCTTTACGCCCATTTCACGAAAAATAGTTAAATATATTTTACGAGTATATTGAAACAAGTCTTTTCTTATAAAACACTCGGAGAACTCATGAATAACATTTGTTTTGTTGACTGCATAAACAGACTCGTATGCTGGTAATAAATTCAAGACTTCAGGCCTTTTACCTATGACAAACACAACTTGAGTAGGTAAGTATGATTTAATGACGGTGATTCAGAAGCCATCAGTATTCTGGCGGTGCCGTGCTCTTGGGGAGGCTGCCTCATCTCCTTTCCTGTAACACAGCTCTATTCATACTGCATATCTGTCATGTGATGTTACCTTATATCCTCTCTCCTTGACAGCAATGCTGGTATCCTTAATTATTACACATCATATTCAGCATGACGTTCCAGCCATTTACTTCACCAACGCTTAACTTATCACTAGAGGTTTCCATATAGGCTACATGAAACTCTCATAGATAATTCACTAAAATTTACATTGGTTTTATCAGTAACTTGGCCACTGGCTGGCGTACACAGATCCACAGGCACCTACTAATAGTAGATTTTTTTAAATGTTTCAATATGTAACTTTGGCTAAAAAATTACAATAATACAAGAGTTATATTATTCGGCTCGCCCGTGCTTGGTTTACCTATTATTTATATTGTTATATTTTAGATACGGTGCAGCTCTCGGTCAGATCCTTGTGAAAATTACAATGGTTTATTGGTAGCCGTGACAGTAGAGAAAAAACTCCAAGGTTTAATAAATTTCTTTTAAAAACTAAACAAACCAATTAAAACAAACAGTTTGGGTTCTATTTTTTATTCAAAATGAACGAAATTAAGTGACTCCTAGAATATTTAGTAATTCAATCGTGATTGTCGACTGACTTTTCTGAATATCTATGTAAATATTTCTATTTTAAGGATTACAAAGTCTTAAATTCTTAACTGTAATAAATGGCCCGTGATCGATAAAAATATCTGATTACAACAATGTAATATATTTCTTAAAAGATACTGTTTATAAAGCAAAAGCTTTCTTGTAAAGGCAAAGTTGAACTTAAAAACGTAAACCATCAAACTTCCTCGCAATAAAGGAAAACGACGTTACGGTAATTTTCATCTGCTCATTCCAAAACTTTCGATGAAACGTTACAACTTCTTAAGGAACTAAAGTTTGATGACAATAATTGTACTGTGGTTAGTTACCGAAAAGATTTGCATTCTCATTGCATTACTTTTTTATCAGCAAATTCGCATAGGAAAAATTGTGAACTTTTGTTATTCTGAAATAGACCAAGAGCTAATTTACACAGTTTAAAACACAGCAATTTAATATTAATTGAAATCGATAGAAGAAATATTTCGATCGATAGCCACGCAACATTTTTAGAGGTCGAAATTGGAGGGCATTAAAAGCATTTAAAATAATATAAATATAATGTTTTCACGGATCAATTAT
The DNA here is from genome assembly GCF_021130785.1 of Homalodisca vitripennis. Lineage (NCBI taxonomy): Eukaryota > Metazoa > Arthropoda > Insecta > Hemiptera > Cicadellidae > Homalodisca > Homalodisca vitripennis. The sequence continues at coordinate 35,947 of NW_025780459.1, read as the reverse complement.
TTCTTAACTTGCCACACTTAAAATCAACACCCATACAAATTTAGAAATTTAAATCAACCTCAGATAACCATATACCGGTCCTTAAATATTATCCTTAAGTTACTTTAATTAGATGTCTGACAATGTTATACTATTATATGTTTAACGATCAGTTTTTTCTATTTCCAATGTAGCTAAAAGTCACAATATGAAAAAAAAATATTTGTTTATATTTCTACGAATTTTGATGTCCTCCCATTACGACAGCCACCCAAATTCTTGTCCTTCTTAAAGAATATTCCTTATCGATTTATAAGAAGAAATTGGGTCTCGGGTCTCTGACTACATTTACGTCACTATATACTTTTTTGATTAAATTATATTTGAGTTCTAGTTTAGTTATGCCATGGATGACAAAAACCCAATTTGACAAAAATACTCAGCATGAACTTTAAGATTAGAGTAACCAGTAAGTGACAACTCTCTGTACATAACGAGCTTATTGAGTATTCCTTCCACCCACAACCGAGAAAGTGAAGATCTGATAACTCCTTGACACTTCAGGATGCAGTTCACTTTTGTATTTGTATTTTATAAATAGCCCTGTGTATTATGTTTATTTACAAAATTCACAATAGCGAACATTGTTTCCAAGCTTCGGTGAATAAAACATAAGCTGCTATTTTAATCACTGTACAAATAAGTTATTGTGTTTTTATGTAACTAAGTGTTTGCTTGTAGCTTCATACATGAAGTTTATTTTCCAAATACTAACGTTGTCTTCAGGCTTCAATACCTAAGAAATACGATATTATTATGATCAATGTATAAATAGGTTTATATTTATGTATACTGTATATTCCATCACTTGTATTTTAAGATGCTTATAGAAAACTAATTAATTTAAAAATGCAACAATCATAACGTTATTTTATTAATCCGAAAATAAAAACTTGAATAATCCGGCCTGCAGTCGTGTAAAGAACTTCAGATAAAAGTGGGATGCTAGCAAGAAGAATATCTTCAAAGGCAATGGATACTATATTATTTTACTTCAACGAAACCAAAATCCAAAGGAGTCACAATTTTTTATCACCACTTTACAGCGGGAATTCCTCTGTTTGGTCAAACCGCCAAGCTCCCTAAGGCCGATCTGCTACAATGTGTTACGTATAAATGTTGCTCACTTGCTAAATCTTTTATTCCTGTACCTTACCCAGAGGTTTAGCTAGGCTATCCCATTTAAGTGGTCATCCATTAAATTAATGACTATAAAAAATTGCTTGAACTATCAATAATGAAGAGAGTTTAGCCACCATATTAACTGCAATGAGTAATATCATATTAACCAAAATTCATATCCTTCTACTTATGTTAATCTATTACGTTTGGCTGTATAATAGCTCCGGAACAATACACTAAGTAAATGGTACCACGGGTGGTGTATTCTTCCAGTGCAAGAAGCATATACTAAAGAATAATACAAGTCACAATGAAAGGAAGTAAGACGGTATACGGGGACAATCCACATCCAGATGATGGTAAATCTAGTTACAAGACTCAGCTGCTTCTCCACGTAACGCAGTTATCTTCTTATCAGATGAATCCAACTCGCTAGTTACGCTAATCTACTGTGGCTGTTTAATTGATCAGGAACGATGTATAACATTAATTACTCTGAATATGGAAAATCTTTCAAAAAAATAGTGAAATCATTTATCTTGTTAAAAATATATTGACATTATTAGACTTCCTATTATTCTTGAACAATTTTTAAATAAGATTATACGTAATAATTCAAAGTTGTCGTAAACACTATAAAAGATATTCTGCTTGTTTAAACGCTGAGTAGACAATATTTTAAAATTATATTATTACTCAATCAGAGTAAAAACAATTTGTGTAAAGTATTATGTTTGTAAACATAATGTTATTTTTAATATATAACATCTAAATTACTCGTTCCAAAATGTTTAAGAAGTTTAAGAAGGAAAACTGTATAAACGTGATCAGATAGTTAACCCTTTTCAATATTATTTACAGTTTAGTATTAAAAGAATATTCTAGTTTAGAAGACAAAACTGCGTCAATGGTTTCGGTTAAGCTTTAGTGCTGTGGGCGAAGAAACTTTTCTTTGAAGATAAGAATTTCTTTTCAGCCCACACCCAGGAAAGACTTCTTTTATGCGCTTAATCGCAGCAGCAATAAAAAGTTTAAAGCGATTATCATGCAAAACTTAATACATATTATTTATTATTTTTACACAAAATTAGTTGTTCACAAATCTTGAAGGTATTTCCAGTTTAAGGTTAACTTATCTCTTACTTAAGTAAGACACAAATAAGTTATATTGTAAGATATGTTACTTACAAAAATCACCAGGATTAAAAATTTTAACGTAAAGTAAATAGTAAAAATGTCTCATTTTACGACGAGAAGTTAGAGCTAAGAAGCTCTAGTTAACACTTAAAAGATTAGAGGTGACTTCCGAACCTCCATCAACGGCCGGGGCGTGCAAGGACAGGATCTCACAGCAACGTTGCTTGATCCAGAATTATTGTGATAACCGTTGTATTCGCTTCTCTACGTCGTTGGATTTATGATTATGCGCTCATTTAATCAACAATATAAGATATACATCTGTGGTTTTCTTAAAGTCTGTTATTTTAAATTCTTCCATTTCAGTCGTTGTGTGACAGTTAAATTGGTGACGGCCTACATAAATGAAAGATTTTATTTTTGAAATAAATTTATAAAAAGTAAATGTAATATGTTAGGCTTGTGTTCATGCTGTTTCTAAAATGACTTTAGATGCCCCTTAATACCTCACGAAAAATTAGGTTATGAAGAATTCCAGATTTTAATATACATAAGTTCCTGTCGTGTGTTACTAAACAGGAACTAAGAAGGGAACATAAAATTTCCTTAAGTTCATTTACGGAGAGACCAATTCTCTTTTAATCTCATGTGGTAATAGTCTGTGTGACTATTTTAGTAAGCGTAATAAGAAGGAGAGTTTATATTGTACAAGTTCGATGAACTGGTAAAAGTGCTTCGGTCACAAATAGGCTTTGAACTTGACCTTTCTCTAACTCAGACCCAAACACAAACGACTTGCATCGTGATGCTTTCCCTAATGTATAATAATAGAGTACCTTTCTTTAAAATGCGTACTTATATATGATAATATTTTCAAAAAGCACGATTGAGAGCAGAAAATGCTTAGTACTTACCTCTTAACGATGAGGACTGTTAGTATGTTAGCATAAACTATGTAGCTGTATCAGGTATGGAAGACTAAAATCGTGCTAAACAATATCAATTTATGTACCAAATATATTGTTAAAATGCAAATACCTGATGTGAAGTATTAATGAACTCAATTTTATTTATATATGAATAAAACAAAATTTTTCTAGACCCTCGAGTGATAAGTTTCGTTAACGCTCAGTCAATTAGATCTACCTAAATATTTAGTCAATGCTGCATAAGCTTCATTGTTGGAGTAATGTAACATTCGTTTTCATGTATGTTGTATATTATTTTGTCACGTTTCAAGCGAAGCTACGTATACCTTTTTAACAGTCAGTCTACATAACATTATTATTTTAAACTATTATATGATTAAAAATATAAATTTACATGCCACTTTACTGAGAGTATCCGTACTAAATTAACAAATGTTATAATTAAAAATTATGTAGCTATCCATTGTTTAACCATTTCAGTATTTACTGGACATAGAAGTAAATCACACTAAAATGACTCGTCTGCGGCTAATGAAAGTGTCGCATTGCGGGTGTTTTGTTCAGCTAGCTGCAACATCTGGTGTTCGACACACACAACCTTAAGTAACGTGGTCTTCAATAGCGGATTGGCAGCCGATCATTCATGCATTGTGTATTAACTGTTGGTTATAGATAATTCTATTCTATACTATTATATACAGGGTGTATATTATGTCTGGAAACACCCAAATATATCCTTTAATAATTTAAATATAAATTTGAAACCTCTTACAATCGTGATAGAGATTGGGCATCTACTTTTTGGAACAATGTTTTGTTTATGTCACACCAACGGGAGACGTCCTGCCGAGGGTATCGTGAATATTCTTAATGGAAGCCTATACCTTGTGATACATAATTTTAAAGGTAATAGCTTACTGAATTGAATGCCACAAACCGCATCTCAAAGGAATTATTCTATCAGAAAATAGAGCATTTTTAGTATTGAAAATTTACTGATGTTCAACAATGTAATTTTAACATGGTTCTTGCCACAAAATGTGTTACACTAATTTTTTAGCATTTTTTAAATGTTCAATTAAAAATAAAATAAACAATTTATTTTTAAGCTGGTTTCATTAGTACAAATTTACCAGTTTTTATTACAATGAATAAAACTTATGAGTCACTTTCTCTGATTACTTATGAATCTGTACTTGGTGTTTTCCAGTCAGCAGGAAGGTTTAAAGAGACAAAGGTCACTAGCCTATGAGAAACATTATTGTGTTATTAATCATCTGGGTCTACAGGTTTCAGTTTGTTGAGCATGGAGCTTTCACTAGACAGGTCTAAGCTTGGGAATTACAAATGGACAAAGGTCATATCATTCCTGTCGAGTTAATCAGTGTCTCTGAAGCATTGCTGTCAACAAGTTATCTAATTACAGTAGTTCAGTTTTTATTTGGCATTTTAATGGAATTGTCTGAAAGAGAACGAATTACTCTGTTGATGATGCGAGGATATGGCGATCGTCAAAGATCTTATCGGGAAGTTTGTAATTTGTTTAATGACACTTTCCCAGAAAGGAATCCCATAAGTGTTTCAACAAATATCAAAAAACTATTGAGCGTTTTGAAATGACAGGGAGTGTACGTAATCGGCCAAAGTCGGGTAGGATACAATCTGCAACAGATGAAGAACATGCACTAGATGTTTTTGCAAACATTTATTGAAGACCCACATACATCGCTCCGAAAAGTTGCACATCAACATGATATGCACCCTATGTCTGTGAGTAAGATTTTGAAAATTAATAAATACAAACCATTTAAAGTTCATTTAGTCCAACAGTTAAGTGAGGATGATTACGACAGAAGAGTTGAGTTTTGTTGAACTTGTGATGCGCAAATGTGATGACAATAGAGATTTTCTGACCAACATACTATTTTCTGATGAGGCAACTTTTTTCCTAAATGGCAATGTTAACAGGCACAATTGCCGTTACTGGGCTAGTGAAAACCCACATTGGATTACTGAGTCCCATTCACAGCAACCACAAAAAACTGAACGTATGGTGTGGAATTTTAGGTAACAAAATTGTTGGACCCTTTTTCATCAATGGAAATTTAAATGCCGAATTTTACTACAATATGCTCCAAAATGAAATAATCCCAGCTATTCAAATTGCATCAGGAGAATACTTTGATAATGTATGGTTTCAGCAGGATGGTGCTCCACCCCATTATGGGAGACAGGTAAGAGAGTATTTGGATTTAAGGTTTCCTCATAAATGGATTGGCCGAAGAGGAGAAATCGAATGGCCTCCAAGATCTCCGGATTTGTCACCAATCGATTATTTCCTATGGGGTCATTTAAAATCCAATGTTTATAGAAGAAAGCCTCATAATTTGGAAGACCTAAGAAACAGGATTATAGAGGAGATTGCTTTGATAACTGAAGAAATGTTAGGCAACTCTGTCGAATCATTTTACACAAGATTGGCTCATTGTCAAACCGTAGAAGGAACACAGTTCGAACAATTGCTTTGACACCAAATGCAGGTAAAACGTTTGTTGTAAGACTTTTCTAACAGCATACATTATTTTTTATTTGTAATAAGAAATCAATAACATAAGTATTTCCATACTTGTAACTGTAATAAAAAACTGGCAAATTTGTGCTAATAGAACCAGCTTAAAATGAAATTTTTGTTTTATTTAATTGAACATTTAAAAAAATGCTAAAAAAATTAGTGTAACACATTTTGTGGCAAGAACCATGTTAAAATTACATTGTTGAACATCAGTAAATTTTCAATACTAAAAATGCTCTATTTTCTGATAGAATAATTCCCTTGAGATGCGGTTTGTGGCATTCAATTCAGTAAGCTATTACCTTTAAAATATTATGTATCACAAGGTATAGGCTTCCATTAAGAATATTCACGATACCCTCGGCAGGACGTCCACCGTTGGTGTGACATAACAAAACATTGTTCCAAAAGTAGATGCCCAATCTCTATCACGATTGTAAGAGGTTTCAAATTTATATTTAAATTATTAAAGGATATATTTGGGTGTTTCCAGACATAATATACACCCTGTATATATATATATATATATATATATATATATATATAATAACAAATTAGAATTCTTAGTTTAAATTTCCTTTAATATTTCGGCTTTGCCGTTTTCAAAAAGGTATAATAAAAGGTATAATAAAAAGTATAAATGGATTATGTTAGATTGACAACCAATCCATTGCACATAAGAATGAATAATCATCGTTGTTCGTCTAAAAAAACAGGATGAAAAATTGGTTTCACAACACGCATTAGGCCACCAACAAAATTTTGAAACAATGTTATTCATTGAAAGGTATTTGCAAAGTACCAGAAAATGGAAACAAAATTTACTTAGAAAATTTAGAAACAGGCACATCAGTTAATATTAAAATCAAAAGTACCCTTTGGTCTGAATAAAAGATGAAACGATCAATTGTTTTTGTTATTATAATTTTTTCTAAATTATTTTTCTAAATTCTTTCTCTGTTCATGATATTTCTCTTTGGTGTTAATCACATGTTTATTTATTTATGCAAATGTTTATTTATTTACTTGTGTAAATTTGGTTTTATACTTTTTATTATACCTTTTTGAAAACGGCAAAGCCGAAATATTAAAGGAAATTTGAACTAAGAAGTCTAATTTGTTATAATACAGCAATTCTGCATTATACAACCGAAGTGAATATATATATATATAATAGTATTTTTTATATATATATATATATAAAATATGTGTATATATAATGTGTCTCCGTGTCTCCTGTTAAGTATTTTAATCATCGAAAATTCGGGTTTTATTTCCTTAAAATGTAAAATTAACAATTGCTGAAAATCATTACTCTATAAATTCATTTTTGTAAAATTTTAAATTGATTTTTTTAAGATGAAATATGGACAATAATGCTTCACTCTTAATAATGTGTTTGACATCCACTACGTTACAAATTTGTATATAAGCTATAAGTATGTGTCCTATTTAAGGAACAAGGTCGTAGAAAACCACACCACGTGTCACGTAATAGGCTTAAATAAGGTTTCATGCACAATTCCATGCCTTCTGTTACACGTGTTACTATCTCAAATGATTATTCTATTCAGTTTATTCACAAAGTTATTCATTTGCGCATTTCTCGTTGCCATCTATTTAGCCAAAAGACGCTTTGCCAAATCCTGTATATTGAATTGCATCACTATTCGCCAAAATCTTCTTATATAGGAATGCAAATTCAATTTTATTTTCTAGTTTTTTAGATATCCTGCAGACAGACAGGCAAGAAGTGACATTTTCATTTGTCCTCCGTCGCTTTTGTTCAGGCATTAATTCAAAATGTAAATTTCCTTTGGACCATCAAGGTGGGCCTGTTTAGTTAGTACAATTAAATAGCATTTACCAATGCTTCATTTTTCGCTAAATTATATTGTTATCGATTATTACAAGATTGCATACAAAATGCATATGATCAAGTACTGCAATCCACTTATGACATACACCAACTACAAACTATACATAAATGAAGTTTCTAACATTCCAAATCTGTAGATCAGTTCGTTTTCAAGTCATCTAACAGATAGACTGACAGGAAATTAATTTGAATCTGTCCTGGCCCTCGAATATATGCTGGATTTGCGAACGCTTAGCTAAAAAAATAAAAAAAAGGTCAATCACAAATATTGTAATAATTGTAATAAAATTAAGAAAATTTGTTTAATAGCATCCTTTTTAATCTTCTCCACAAAAAAGTGACTTTTGCATTAAATGTTTATTCGACTGCCGGATGTAGGTGTTTTATTCTTTATTATTGGTACACAATAGCTCGGCAATAGCTTTGCTTACGTGAGTACCCCATATAGAGTACAGTATTGCTAACAGTTTATACAAAGGTACCTGTTCCTCGCATATGTGTATAATCTGTGGCAAAACATTTATCATAGAAACCTCCTCAAAAATGTGAAACATTTTGAATTCAAAAGGTCATAAAGTAAAATATGTTTAAGTCAATATTTGCATATAATTTCCATCCGTCACCATTTAAATCAGATTAATAAACTGGTAAATAGTTTATTTTTTGACTTTCGAAACATAAGTTAGTATATCTAAAATTTCATACTTAATCCATAAAGATATATATGTATATGATTCAGTTAGTGACTCATGCCTAAACAGGTATTTTTTTTTATTAATTAGGTATCTTTTCCCGTATCTCCTGTAGGGAAACATTTTTTTATTTTTCGTTATATCGACTGTAACATGTGATCCTCAGTTTAGGGGATTGAAAAAAAAGCGTAAGAGAACAAATTACTTATTTGCAATAATAACTATACACCTATGTTCTTTATCTTGTATTTCCATACAAAATATACCACTGTAAACGAATCCTGTGATTGTACATTTCAAACATCGTGAATGTTTCCCTCCCTGATTTCAATTTTGATAATATATATAATTATTTTTTTAAGTTTTAAGTAAGATACAGTACGAGTTAAGATGCTTTCCATTTTACCGTGTAAAGCTATTTCTATCTTAGAGGCCAAACAAACAGTGTAATCTTTATGATTTTCCAATAGGCATGGTGAAAATGTTATTTCTCCTCTTAAAATATCAGCAGTTGTTCAATGAAACTGAATTTATGCTCAGCTATATTATTGGAATTATGTTAAAATTGATTGGTAAACCTTTTAAACTACGCTTTCAAAATAGGTTAAGCACTATTTACAATATAAAATATGTTTTCATATTAGAACCTGCGTTTAAAAAGAGTTTTTTAGTTCTTGTTCTACAACCCAGTAAGTTTTAGGACATAGTCATACGTAGAAAATATTCTATTTTCAAATTAGTTTTTTAAAGGCAGGCACTAAATAATATATATAATATATTATATAATATATATAATATATATATATATATATATATATATATATATATATATATATATAATTAGCATTAAAATTTACAAATGTTTTTTATATTGTGAAACATTTTGCTTTTAACAATAAGCAATTTTGTGTAAACAAATTAGTAAATAAACATTTTTTACGTGTAGGCCTGTATTTTTTATGGTTATTTGAAAAGAAAAGAATAATTCAATAATTTTAAAAAGTCATTTGCTATCTTATGGTACTGTATATAATTAAATATTTTTTATACACATGATGCGGTTTGAACATGAGAACTACTCATACTATCGCAAAATAATCTCCAGCATCCATGTTGTAGTATGATCAGTGTCTTTTTTACAATTTCGTTTTGTACACATAACGTAACGATGGTAGCAAAGGTTTGATTCAATGTGAATGGTGAGTTTAGTTCCAGTTCACCTTCCTCTTAGTGCAGCGTCTGGAATCTGGACATTGTCAAAGACTTGACTCCTGCAACTGACGAAATAATGAGAATACCCATATCATCTGGATATGATTATGAGCTACGCCACATATTCTATGTGGCTCTGAAGTACTCATTTTGATCATCTAGTCGCAGACTTTTTTAGATCTCTTGAGACGAACATGAATCCAGCTTCCAGGAGTGAAGTTTTTGAGAGTACCGTATTCCAATCGTGAGGATGGTGAACTCAAAATTTACATTTATATGTTAGTTTATATTATTATTGTGAAATATTGATATAGAAGATAATCGTCTCATCGCATTACAGTACAGGGCGCCAGTTTGTTTAATTGTAAGGAATTTGAGAAGGTCTTACCTAGGTATACTGTTTGTGTGTGTATCAGTCACTTGTAAATTATCAACACGATAAGTTTGACCATTACATAAGCATAATTCATTTTCATAAATTCAATAACTCTTACAATTTATAATTAATTTATTAAAATAATAGCGTACATAATTAGTATTTTATATGTATATGTATAATTTTAAATTTAAAACCTTGGTAGATGTTTCGCCATAGCATGTGACAAGTAACAGACTTGCCTAAAAGATATGTAACATTTAAAATGTATGGGTCATTTCACTCTCAATATATCTGAAAGATGTTTACGCCACGTGTGTTGCTTGTCACATTTTTATAATATCATATAATATTCAGTTCTTTTGAAATATTTAATTATTCTTCAAATATCTATTATAGTTCCCGTAATCGTAACCCATAAAACCAACCCAAAATTGTTCGCTAAAGACCCTCAAAAATGCTATCAAGTTAAATGCAACACCACCAAAACTCGATAATGCCAATATGTATGGAAATCCTTCATGCACAACCACCATTTCGCTCTCTCGAAATGGAGATAAAAATTTACAGATAAACAGAAAAATTTGTTTATTTTCGGGCCCTGCGATAATGCTAAGCCAATATTTTTAATAAACCAATTGTTTAATAATTTTATTTTACAAATTAGTCATTAATATTATGAAATATTTACTATTTCTTTCGGTGTTTACTTTACCAATAATTCTTAAATAATTATTACTAACAAGTATAGCATATTATACTGTGATCACGTTAAAATTTCACTATACAAATCTATCAAACTATGCCATACTAAAAGGTTGCTCAATTTCATTTAATGAAAAATCTTTAAATATATTTTATGAATGAATCGAAAACAGTCTATTCTTAGAAAAACATTCGGAGAACACATGAATAACGTTTGTTTTGTTGACTGCATAAGCAGACTCGTATGCTGGCAATAAATTCAAGACTTTGAGGCCTTTACCTATGAAAAAACACAACTTGAGTAGGTAAGTATGATTTAATGACGGTGATTCAGACGCCATCAGTATTCTGGCAGTGCCGCGCTCTTGGGGAGGCTGCCTCTTCCCCTTTCCTGTAGCACAGCTTCATTCATACTGCATATCTGTCACATGATTTTACCTGACATCCTCTCTCCTTGACAGCAATGCTGGTATCCTTAATATACACATTAGTCCGTATAATGTGTCACCCAGTTACGAGACTAACGTTACTTTGCATACGCTTAGCCTATCGTTAGATATTTAAACATGGACTACTCCGAGCTCTATGATGGATGTATGTGATTGGCTGAGCGTACAATTTTTACATTGGCTTTAGCAGTAGCCATGACGACAGAGAGAAAATTACCGGATAAATACATTTATAAATAAAATGAGCACCATTAAACTACATTTAACCGATTTATTATTTAGTAATTTTCACTAACAATTCCTGCGAGAGTGGTCATAAGATAATTTTACGGAGACAATAACTTTTTTACTTTTTTTGCGAATGGAGTGATTGATGCAAATATCTGATTACAAAAAAGGTATTATATTCGTTAAACAATACTAGTTATACTATTTATAAAAGAAAAGCTCCCGTTTGAAGGCAAAGTCGATCTGAAAAATCTAGACCATCACAAACTTCCTAGCAATAAAGGAAAACGACGTTACGGTAATTTTCATCTGCTCATTCCAAAACTTTCGATGGAACGTTACAACTTCTTATGGAACTAAAGTTTGATGGCAATAATCGTACTGAGGTTAGTTACGAAATAAATTTACATTTGCATTACATTAATTGTTTATCAGAGAATCGCATAGGAAACATTGTGTAACTTGTTTATTCTAATAGTGACCGAGATTAAATATGCACTGGATAAGCACTCAGTCTAGTTTTTGATCGATAGAGGAATCATATCTAAGAATTATACCAATCGTGAGCCACGCTCATTTTGTGTAGGTATTACAATTAGAGGATTTAAAACAGTTAAATTTTCTATAAAAACTAAACATTTTTAGTTCATTATTTGTCTTAGCCTGTCATACTTAAAAATCAACCCCCAGACAAGTATATAAATTTAAATCAGAGCCAGATATCCGTATAGCGATTCTTTAACAATATTTCAGCCTCTTTAACTTATATTCTGGCGATATTCGAATTATTGTGGGTCCATGGTCGGTTTTAAAGTGTTAGAATAAATAAGTAAAAAACTATAATGTAAAAACTATTTTTTTATTTTTACTCTTTTGTTACCTTTCGATATTGACCACCGCCCAATCTTTTGAATATAAGGATCTATTTTTTTCTTAGAGATGATTTTGTTATATATATAAAAACTAGATTGCGTGCTTATACAGTGCAAAATTGGCTACCGGCTCGCAGACTACAAATAGCTCGCTCTGCAATTTTTCAATCATAGTATCTTTCATTTCTAACCAAATTAAGCCATGCTTTAAGTTTCAGGTTAAAATACTCAAGCTTATATACATGAGGACGAGATTAATCAGAGCAAGTGCCACCCATCTAGCTACACATAACGTAAGCACTGAGTAAACCTTCCACGCACAAACGAGAAAGTGAAAGTTTAATTTACAGTTAAGGATACACGTTTTAATTAGTTTAGCTTTATATATACTAAATTCACGATAGTTACAATTGTCTTCAGGCTTCAATGACTAGACATACGTTGTTTTTTTTTAAATACAAATATAAGTTATATATTTATGTGTGCTGTATATTCTACCACTTGCATTTTAAGACGCTAATAGCATAAAATTACATTTAAAACGTTCATTTATAACGTCCTTTATGAATCCAAAAAATATGCTAGGGTGATTCGAACTGCATAGGTGTAAAGATACCAAGCCGCTTCGGATAAAAGAGGGAAAATATTCACACGGGGCAAACAGGTCCTATCTTGGTTTGTGTACGAATGGATTCCAGATAAACTACAATGTTGCACTATTACTTTATAAGAGCTACTTATCTGATTGGACAAACCGCCAAGGTCCTTTTTAACAGCTAAACTAAGAGGTGTTACGTATAAATGTTGTTACCTTGCTTACTTGTCCTGTGTCTGACTCAGAGGATTATCCAGGAATTCTATTTTGAAGGATGATACTCCATCAAATGACTAAAATTACTCTCGTGTAAAAAAGGATAATAAGATTCGCAATTAAGGGAATTAACACAATATGTAATATACGGGGACAATTTTACATCCAAACGATGGTAAATCTAGTTACAAGGACTCAGCTGCTTCTCCACGTAAACGCAGTTATCTTCCTATCAGCTGAACCCAAACTCCTCCTAGTCCTATCCCCCCTGTTTTGACTTCGCAACCTAATTAGTCGCTTTACTTTAAACATATTCTAAATAACAAACTTAATTCAACCTTTTATTCATTACATAAATTCAAATTCAACCATAACAATACGATAGCGCGGGGTTTCAAAAGTTTCCTATGAAAATCCGCTAGATCGCATTGCCAATGCAGTTCTATGACTGCTCGCTTAGGGACCAAAAATAGAAAATTCAATTTAGGCAAACTATTTTTCATGCGGTGCACGTTGCAGCGTTTTAGAAATTTGCGGGTCGTTGCGAGAATAAGGGCATTTAAGGCGATTAAATCGTGAAACAAGTGTAGTGTAGTGTTTTGTTATGTAGGCGCCACATTCATACTTCTTTTTGCATTCATACCAGTGTTTTGTTGTATAGTGTTTTGCCATTAAATACCCTGAGACTTGCGGAGAAGTTACCAATATGGATCGAATACTTTGGAATGAAACGTCCCCTCACGAGAAGCTAAGTCTCACATTTCTTATTAATACTGCATCACTCTTAATATATATTTACAGACAACATCATACATGAATTTTAACACTTCAAAATATATCTACAAAAATTCAAAATTCAACATTTCGGCATACATACAAAACACAGACAATTTTTCATATTTGATTCCCTCATTACAAACAGTCAGGATCAACTTTGTCTCATTTCTTTATACTAAGTCTACCTACAAATTTGTTTTCTATATTTTGTTTCCATTGACACATTCGTTAAGAATTCACCAAACAATTAACTTCCTGGATTTTATCTTATCTTTTAAATTTGGCAGCAAGTGGTTCCTTAAGCTAGGGATGCTACAAAGTTTTTTTTTATACAGAACAGGTCTTAATTTTGGTTTTAGATCTACAATATGAACTTTTTTTACATTCAAAACATTTTCAGTGTGTTGTACAATACAAGTTACAGGGCTTAAAAAATATAAAATTCTATAAATTCCTACATATTTTGGTGCTAATTTTGCACAAAACTTTTCTACCTTATTGCTTAAATATTGGGTTCTAATCCATACTAAGGAATGCAAACTTAAAGGGATGTTTTACATTTTGCTCTGAGTACTTTTGTCTATTACTGTTATGTGCTTATACTCCTTTTTACATTCACCACAGCTCTCTTTAAATTGTTTTACAACAGTTTCCTTGGACAAATTCTCACCAATTAGATCATTTACCTTCCATAAATTGGATAAAGATAAAGCATTATTACAGGAATGATTAAACATTAAATCAAAGGCAGCAAAAACCTGTGCTTTCATTATGGGCGGTTGTTTAAACTTAATTGTATATAGCCTAGGTTCATTATCCCAATTACTATGACAGTTGTGATAGAAACTACGTAATAATGTAGATATGTTTCTAATATGCCTTTCTGATTGATTTCCATTAGCCCTGTAAGGCGCTAGTCTACGGTGTTCAATAAAATTCTTAAATAAGAACTTCTTAAAATACAGTGATGTTAAAATATGCGGCATTGTCTGACACTATTATTTTAGGTACAGAAAAGTTGTTAAAAAATTATGCGGGTCTAATTTATTACATATTTCAGCACTCGATTACATTCCCTCAAAGGGATTAGCCATAGAAATTTACTGGCGGCATCTACAACTACAAGTAAATATACATTGCTGTTTCTAGTTCCTCACTAAGGGACCTAAAAGATCTATGAATAAACAATCCATATTGTTCTTAAATGGCACAGATACTAATTCGCCTTCATATTTTCTTTGGCACACTTTACTCATTTTACAAACATTACATGCTTTCACTTTTGCCTTTATAATTTTCGTCTAAATCAGGTCTATAAAAATACTGATTAATTTTTCTTTGCGTTCTAGCAATGCCTAAATGACTTCCTATTAAAGAACTGTGGAAGAATTCATATACTAAATCAACTAACTGTACAGGCAAAAATATCTTACTCTTACTTTTTACATTCCTTTTGTACATCAGTAAATTGTTTTTTATAAAATAACATAAATTGTTACTATTGCTTTTTACAGATTGAATGATTCGCTGAGTTTCTTTATCTTGAAGTTGATATTTTTCTAAATCTTTAAACGCTAATGGCAAATCATTAATTAACAACCACAAATTATCCTTGTTATTGCACTTATTATTTATCTGCATTTTAGGCTCTACATTAGATGTTCGTTTACATGTTTGCCTTCGGGAGGAGTTTGAATGGCAGAAGGAAATCGATAATCTATTATTTATCCTGGTCTGGAACGTTCTGGCAGTCACTGGGGCTCGGATCAGCTGTTCCCGTCGACTCGCCCTCAAAAAATACGTGAAAGGGCGTCTGCCAGCGCATTATCGGTGGAACTTTTAAATTCCACCTCAAATGGCAAATTCAAAATCCTCTCGATCCACCGGGCAAGTCTTCCTACCTTCCTTTTGTGATTGAGGACATAGGATTAAGCTTGGTTATCAGTTATTAATTTAAAGGTTCTTACTTCTAAAAATTCGTGCCATTTTTCTATGCAAATTAGTGCACGCCAAAGCTTCTTTTTCATAAACAGTATATTTTAATTCGGCATCAGTAAATTTCCTAGAGAGTAATAGGCTATTGGCATTAATTCATTTTGGTCGTTTTCCTGTAACAAACAACCACCTGCGGCTATTCCACTAGCATCTGTCATTACTATAAAATTGCTTTGAAAAATCGGCTAACTGGAGTACAGGAGGATTTCCTTATAGCTTCTTTTAACTTTACAAACGAATCTTGACATTCACTTGTCCAAACAAATTTAGCGTTTTTCCTTCTTAAACGATTTAAAGGATTACATAATTCGGCATAATTATTTATAAATTTTGAAAAGAAATTGGTCATACCTAAAAACTGTGAAATTTGTTTGGCGTTCTTAGGCGGCATAAATTCTCTTATACTCCTTGTTCGCTCGGGATCTATAGTTACTGTATTATTTTTTATTAAGTTCCCCAAAAAGGAGATTTCCTCAAAACAAAACTTTGCTTTCTCTAGGTTTGCCGTTTAAGCCATGTTTGCTTAGTCTATTTACAATCTCTCTGACATGTACTAAATGCGAATCAAGGTCTTTACTGTACACTAAGATATCATCACAAAAATTTATCACATATTTAAATTTTATAATTGTCTAGGAATTTGTCCAGATAGGCGGACAATACAGCACTACCAAACATGTAAAACCAAAGGGTACTCGTTTAAATTTATATTTACCAAATATAGTGCTAAATGAGGTAAGATCTTGGACTTATCAGGTGATAATGGACATTGCAAAAAACTTTTTCTTAAATCTATTATTGAAAAATATTTGGCTCCACTAAGATGTTGATAATAATTATTTAAATCACCAATGGGAAAATCAATTTTCTGTAACTATTTTATTTAATTCGGTATAAATTGACTACAAGTCTGTCCTTTTTGGTTAAAAAGGCTGGACTGGAGTAGGCTGAAGTACTGGGTTCAATTATTCCTTGGTCCAACCAATCCTGTATTATTGTTTTCATCTTATTTACAGTAGGAGGGCTCATAAAATAAGGCCTAATATTTTACAGGTGGTGGGGTCATTTAGAACTAATCTCACTTCCAAATCTAGAGCCTCTCCTAATTTTGGATTAAAAACATTTGGAAAATCCCCTATAAGGTTTTGTATCTCAGCCTCAGCTCTAGTGCACCCTATTTTTACATCAATGCTGTGTTACTCTCATGTTCAAAAGGCTGTTTGTCTGACAATAGTTATTTTCTCATTACAATTGAATTTAAAATAACATGAAATCTCCATCAAGATCTAAAATTAATTTGCTATTAGATATAAATGGGTTTCCCAATACAATGTCCCATTTTAAATTATCCCAATACAATAAATTTTACTTTCCAACAAAATTTAGAAATTTTTTATCTTAGCATAACAGTAACCAAAACATTTTATTTCAGTGTTATTTGCAGCAAACATTCTATCATCTGACTTCATTAATTTAGAAACATTTTTATTCAAACAATAGGCTATCATAAACTTCTTTACTAATTATCTTCTCTTGTAGCACCAGTATCTAATAAGCAGTTTGTTTTTACATTTTTACCCACTATAGCTTCAATTAAAGGCATATTGTTACACTGTCTAACATTTAGTCTTAAATTAGGTTTTCTATAGTTTAATTTACTCCAATTTTTAATTACCTTACCATAGACTCTCATAAAATAGTGTTTTTCTTTTCTTACTGTATTACTATTTATAAAATTATTATTCTTAAACTTATGAAACCGGGGAGGGATATTTTTAGGTGTTTGTGTGTAATACCACTCCCTATCGACTAGTTTTTTGGATTCCTAAAACAATTTTTTGCTAAGTGACCAGGCCTATTACAATTTGAAACATAACTTTGGGTTTTTGACAGTAGGCCTACTTTTTCTAAGTTCAACATGTGGTGGATACATGTTGTTAACATATGTCTTACTTAAATTTGTCCCTTAAGTTATCATTAAAGGTTATATTGTTACTAGCTATACACACATTTTCCAAATCTGTAAAACAAATGGGATTGTTTTCAAAAATTAACTTATTTCTATCTGTAGGCTTAATTACCTCTTTTTATACAAGTTACTAAATCCTGTTCACTTATGTTACACAATAAACACTTGACTGAGCTCTTTGATGTCATAGATGTATTCATACAGTGGCTCATCAAACCTTTGTGGCCTATAAACTAAATCTAGTCTCAGTCTTTCAATTAGGCCTACAGGGATAAAAGCATCTAATTAATTTCCCTGTGTAGATAGTTGACATTTGGCATGACAGACTTACACTGTATTTATTTTGGCTAAAAGTGGACCCTTTTGCATAAACGTGGTAAACAATGCTAAAATTTAATTTTCTGATAGGCTAGTTTCACATTTTAGTTTTAACAAAGTTTTCAAAAAGTTTATTAGCTCAGGTACTACTAAGCCATTTGTTACTGTAAGATTTTGTAAATAACATTCTACAGGGTTGTTTAACTTATTAAACATATTTAAACCAGACATAGGTTGACTAATACAATCATTGTTTGTATTATAAATAGGCATTATAGGCAAAGTGGGGGTACTGGCAGTAGGGCTGTGATATTGTTGGTGGTTGTACAGAAATAGGGCCTTTTTGTTCTTTCACTGCCTGTTCCATAGCCTCATCTTGTTCTAATGATTCATTTAAATTGGCTTCTAACACTTTAAGCTGTTCTAGGTTCACTGTATGGTAGCAAGTTTTTTAGCTAATTGTTGTTCAACATTTACTAGCCTACACTTTAAAGCTGATAAAGTTTCACTATGTACAGAACTTAGTTCAAGCTGGTTGTCTAAAAATAAACGGTTTTAATTAAATGTTTACACTTTTCTTGGAATTTGGTGATTTCTAAAGGTGAAACTAGCACTGTTCAATTCACTGCATCCATGTTTCTAATAATATCACTTTTTTCACACTGAGAAGTTTTACTTTCCTGATTGTGGTCTATTTTTTAATAGGCTACTAGGAGTAGGTAAAATATTGTTTCTCAAACACTGTCTTAAGGACTTTCTGAGTTCATTTACTGTACTGTCACTATTTAATTTAATACCTCTAGATATCAGTTCAAATACCAACTCATATTTAGACAAATATTCTATTTTAATGGCAGGCATTGTGGCGTTTTCACTCAGTTTCACCAGTTGATGGCAGAGGTAGGCACATCAATAGCAGAGTTGCGCAATAAAATTATGTGTACCGTATGACGATATAACACCATGGGGGGTGGTGACTTCTGAGGTCGTAGTAATAAATACTAGAAATACAAAGTTTACTTATAAGTTCAGTTTAATTACGAAAACTTAAAAGCACCACTTTTAGATGGTAAAGGAAAAGTTATGTAATGCCACGTTGCTGCCAATTAGAATATAATAACTAAAAAGTATATCTTCTAGGTGGGCCTAAAATATCCAATGTTCTATTGAATTATGCGTACGACGTTTTACTTTACAAAACAAAAATATTTCACTTCCCTTCGCAATAGGTAGACTCACAACCCGGGTGTCGGCGTCTTGGCACGAGACATTGAAGCTGTAGTCTAAGAACGGTTATTTCTAGAAGAGGAGTAGAACTTGGGAAGTGGTAGCCATCTATTCAAACAACACGTGAGATACATACATCAGCTACGTAAACTCGCCTAAAAACAAATTCGCGACGGTATTAGCCATTTAATGATAACAAATTAGCCTACTATTTATAACAACGTGCTCGTCGCCATAAAGGATGACGCCACAACCTTTATCTATCTCAATCAGGCAAATAAAAGATCTTCAAGGGTAAGTTACTTTACTATTCACATCTTTACTTTACGTTACATTCATTTTATACGTTTGGCATCAAAGGGCTAATTTAATAAATACAAAAAGATAAATTTTACTTACGGACAAAGCGCGCGAGGTCTGATCGGTTTACGTAGTTGGGCTGCTACAAAGGGTTAGAAGAAAAAAATTCATACGCGTGCCAATTAGGTAGTTACTCCGCCCAATAATTTAGTTCCGGAACATTGGATGTAAAATAATATTATATTATACTGGCTGATTAGGTTTGAGAAATTTTACATTGTATGAAATTTAATTAACTAATTTACGGTACAGAGGATTATCCAGGATTCTATTTGAAGATGATATCCATCAAATGACTAAAATTACTCTCGTGTAAAAAAGGATAATAAGATTCGCAATTAAGGGATTTAACACAATATGTAATATACGGGGACAATTTACATCCAAACGATGGTAAATCTAGTTACAAGACTCAGCTGCTTCTCCACGTAACGCAGTTATCTTCCTATCAGCTGATCCCAACTCCTCCTAGTTACGCTAATCTACCGCATGTTGCCTGTATAATTGATCAGAAACAATGTTCAACAACCTTGATTACTCTAAATACTAAAAATCTTATATTGTATTAAATTTAATGTAGATATCAGATTAAAGTATAATTGATATTATTAGAACTCATATAATCCTTGATGGATTAATTATATAGGAAAACACAATAAGGTATTTAAAAAAAATATTATAGTATTTATGTTTGTTTACACAATTAGAAAAAATATTTTGAAGTTATTTTACTACACTCTTACTTAACATAATTTTTTTAAGTAATAAAAGTTTTTTAAATATAATATTATATTATACTTAATATTACAACGCCTAGTCTAAGTATTCAAATATATTGTGCAATTTAATAAGAAAATATATGTTGAAGTGATTAGATAGTAAAACATTTGAATAATTTTTATACTTCTGTATTAAAAGAATATTCTCGGTTTAGAGAATAAAACTGCGGCAGTTTTGGTTAAGCTTTAGTGCTGTGGCCAAAGAAACCTTTCTTTGAAGAGATGAAATTTCTTTTCAGCCCAGACCGAGTAAAGTATCCTTTATGTACTAAACAGAACTCAATCGTAGCAGCATTAAAAGTTTAAAGCGATTAATCATACAAAAGGTAATAAACATTATATATAATAATTGAATTATATGTTATTTTGTAATTGATTTTGTATCTTGATAGAAAAATAAATAATGCAAAAAATTAACTGTTGTGTTTCATATAAGTTGGAGTGAAATGTGCCAAGGCGATGGAAGTTGTGTTGCATGTCTTGGCAGGGACGTGTCGGAAATACAAAGATGTAACATCAAATATCACTTTGCAGCAGTATGGGATTATCTACGACTCCCATGAAGACAACACAATGACAGTAGTTTGCTACTCCCTCTTGGTTTAAATACATACGTTAATGGAGAATTAGCGTAACTAATTCTAAAAAAAAACTGAACCTAAAAGAGTTTTAAATATTTCTTCTATGTCATTTTGTAGTTTTTTTTAATATTCCATAAAAAATTAATATTTTTATATAATTAATAGTATGTTAAAAATCATTGTGCTTCAAATTCGTTGTAACGTTTTTATATATGATGCACAAATCAGTATGCATCAATGAAAGGTACCTTTAAAATTTTTTCAGGTTATCGGCTTTGACAGACATTCACAACTATAACGTACAGACTAATTTGTACATTTCTCATAATTGCTTGCAATAAGATAAATATTATTCCCTAATTACTTTATACAACAACCTGTAGTACTTATACATATCTGTACCTCAGAACCATATGAGCCTAAGTCCAAAATTTCTTATTTTTTAGGTTATTGCACGTATGTTCTTAAAATTTTCATTTTACATCCAGCCATACCATCGTAACTCCGCTTAAAAATTCTATTTTTATGATTTATCAAAGGTTATATGAGTTCTAAGTCCTGAGGTATATCAGAACCAGACAAACTTAACTCCACCTATGATGTTATGGTTCTGAACATTGAGCATTTCAGCAAAAACCTAAAGTCCACAAAATGGACTTGCCATTGTCTGGCCCTAGCCACTATACTCATTTAGTCTCAAGTCCTGTTTTCTGAACAGCTGATGACTGTCAATAATACTGTTGATATTTGCTGCTGCCTGCTATTAGAGAGATTATTGAGGTTAGGACTGAGCTGTACTAATCAAAGTTTTATTCTATTTTAACAAAACGTTTTGGTATTAATATGGAAAGTAGGGGAAAGTTTATACTTTCCAAATTGAAAAACCTTAATACGTTCACTGAAGATAATCTGAAACCTGAAACTAATGATTGTCCTAGCAATCAATCAGTAGAAGTTCCACGAAGAAATTCCACTCCTTCACCGACTTTAACCGAATTAAAAGTAAGTATTTTTTAAATATGTTTACAAGCTAACAATATGTAAAACTTAAAGTAAAATTCGAATTTTATACTCAGACCTCAAGGAACAATTTTTATTATTATTATTATTATTAGCCTAGGTTTAGAACATTGTTGTGCCAATAGGAGAAGTAGGCCTAAGTGTATGTTTGATTTTCAATTTTATTTCTAGGTATTGAATCCAGATTGCACATCCATCCTCGTTTTTAACCTGACAATGACTCAAACCCAATGGAATTTTAACATGCATGAAAGTGAAAAATATCCAAGTTGAAAGAGAAACTAGTAAAGACGTACATCTTCTTAATTTCATTTCAACTCCAGTAGAACCAGGTGAGATTAGTAGGTACATAATACTCTAGGCTCAGTTTAAATAAATTTCAGTAAATTTATGGTTGTTATAAAAATCTTTTTTGTGTAAATTACTGTTATGTTTAACCATTTAACCATATTGTAGCAGGTATTTACTCGGGGGCTTTAGCCTACCCTAGCAATAATTTAGGTTTCCATTTCAATCGTGTTAAGCTGGGCCTAGACCTAGTACATTGTCATTAGACTGTAAATGCTGTAGTCGGTAGGGACAGAGAGCATTAATTTCATACGATAATAGTTATATTCTTAGGGGTTCTTTGTCTTTCCGACTTGTTATTCTACCTAATTTTAACATTCTACATGTTTAACAGAAAATTATACTTCAATATGAAAAACTTCGTGAGTGACGAGTAAATTACACATTATTACCAAAAACATGATAAAAAATTTCAATAGAAATCCACTTTAAACGATATAATATTTTTTATATCCACATTCTTTGTGTAGGCTATCTAATATAATGAACTAATCAATGTTTTGGCGGAACATCAATTTAAAAAATTAAAATAAAATTGGACAAAACCGAGTGAATTTCTCTATTTCTTGAAGGCTGGGAACACTTGTAGGAAAGAAAGCTCTATGTTATTAAAAGCAAAACACTTAAATAAAATTAAATATTCAAAATATCTTAACAATTTATTTTTCAGAGTCAAATGAATGGGAGCTAGAGACGAATAACACAAGTGACAAACATGGAACAAGAAATCTGGAGCATCGACAACACTGGAAGATTTAGATGATGCGCTATCTTCTGTGAGCGACCTATTTGAGAATGACATCGATGATCCAACATACACTCCACCTTCAGGTTCAGAGAGTGATTCAACTTTAAGTAACGATTTAGAACAAGTACAAAGTCAATCTGTAAGTACAAATACTACAGCAAATAATAATAATATAATACCTCTGGTACCATACACCGATTCAGATGACACGGAGAGCGAGTTACCGATAGTTACTCAACCTAAAAATAAAGGAAGAAAAAAGAATAAGGAATGAAAAAAAGTGGAAAAAAAACATTAGAAAGCAGGGACGAATTTCTGGAAAAGAGCATGTCAACTCTAAAGGAGATATTGTAAAAGAAAGAACTTTAAGACCTCCTTGTAAAAACTACTTGTCGCTTGAAATGCTCTCAGCGCATAAGTCATGCACAAAGAGTACACATTCATTCTGACTATTATAATAGTGAAAGAAACTTAAGTTCTAAACGCCAGTATATAGTTTCTTGTATTACAAACCAAGCCAATAGCCAGGTCACGACAAAGAGATGGTTCTAGAAATAGTAGAAAAAAACAGCCATACTTATTTTTTTCTCAAATGGGATAACAATTTTGAAAAAGTTTGCAAACAATTTTTCTTGAACACACTAGTAATATCAGAAACATTTGTTAAGTTTGCTCTCTTAAAAACCCAAAGTACTGGTATGGTTGAACCAGACCATCGTGGCAAACATGTACCAGGAAACAAAATACCAGAGACAGCAAAGGATATCATAAGAAACCACATATCAAAATATCCAGCATATGAAAGTCACTATAGTAGGGAAAGGACAAACAAAAAATACTTGGGTAATGATTTAAACATTTCCATAATGTATACCATGTATGAAAATGAATGTAAAGAAAAAAAATATCAAACCCGAAAAGAAATGGTTATTTTCAGAAATTTTCAATAGAGAATACAATTTGTCATTTCATTTGCCAGACAATGACACATGTGATTTTTGTGACAGAATTGATTGCCAATTAAAGAATGCAAACGGTGAGCAAAAAGAAAACCTTCAAGCAGAAAAGCAGAAGCATCTAGATGAAGCAGCACGTAGATACCATTTGAAAAAAGAAGATAAGCTTTTGGGACAAGGAAATGAAAAATTTAAAGTTGTTATGGCAGACCTACAGAAGTGTCTTCCTACTCCAGCTCTCACAAAACTGTCAAAGCTTCTACTTGAGAAAGCTCTGGGACTCTAAACTACACCATTGACGACAGTAGTGGAAAGAAAACGTGGTGCATGATTTGGAATGAGACCACTGCAGGTAGAGGTGGAAGTGAGATGGCTTCTTGTTTGTTTACCTGGGCAAATGAAGAGCTCAATAAAAGCAGCATTGACACTCTGACTGTTTGGACCGATAACTGCAGCGGTCAAAATAGAAATATTAATATGATTTTTTATGTACATTTGGAATTTTGAAAACTCTACCCAACATTAATTAAATAAACCACAAATTTTTTATTAGCTGGGCATACACATATGGAGGTAGATGGTAAACATGGATTAATAGAAAGAGCAAAAAAGCATCTTAAAAACTAACACAATATTTACTACTAATGATTGGGCGAACTTCATCGCATCTTGTAGCAATAAAAACCCATTCATTGTAAAGAAAATGTCTCTTGAACACTTTCTTGATTTTCTTTCGCTTACTAATAAAGATGGACCATTAATAAACAGGAAAAAAAATACTATTGGAGAACCTTTCCATCCTCATTTCCAACACAGTTTGGTTACAGGTTTCGAAGAGAAGAACTTTGGTATACTGTACTATAAAAACAAGCTTTGATGATGTTGATTTTAAAAGTGTGGATTTGAGAAGAAATAAGAGAAAAGAAACAAATC
Source organism: Homalodisca vitripennis (assembly GCF_021130785.1). Taxonomy (NCBI): domain Eukaryota; kingdom Metazoa; phylum Arthropoda; class Insecta; order Hemiptera; family Cicadellidae; genus Homalodisca; species Homalodisca vitripennis. The sequence goes on along the minus strand of NW_025780459.1, from coordinate 10,913 downwards.
ATGCCTGAATCAGTTTCCGAAACTAAGATCTGAGAAGAGGAAAATAAGTAATGAAAAATTCAGAGATTTAATGACAATCCTCCAGTGGGTCCCTGAAGAATACAAGGCTTACTTTGAGAACCTTCCACATGGGGCTAAGTGAAAATGACTTTTCCAGATATCAGTTCAACATTATTAGATTAATTCTTACCTTATATTTATAGTTTTTTATAAGCAGTGTAATAGTGTTTTATTGACGAAACAATGTATATTAGTTGCTAATGGAAATACAATGCTTAAGTCCAAATAGCATTAAAACAAATGTTTTTGATTTTAAGAAAAAACAACTTTCCAGATGCCATTACAACATTGTTAGATAATATATTTTATTAGCATTGTAATAGTGTTTTTATTTGACTAAACCCATGTATATTGGTTGCTAATGGATACACTTAATTTGGTTGCTTAAGTCCAAGTAGCAATATAACATATGTTTTTGATTAGAGCCAAAATATCGTAAGTCCATTTTTAATGTAACAAAAAAATAATTACATAAAAATACTAAAGCAGTTTAATGCTTCTATAAACATAAGTAAGTTAACTTGTGAAGTAGAAACTAAACACAGTTCATAATTTTATAATAAAGAATAAACACAACTGTTCGTAGTTTTTATGCTCTCCTGTAAAATCTACTAAATGTGACTTAGGCCCATATAGTTTCTGAGGTACAGATATTAGGATAACCAGAATATTTAAAGAAAAGTAAGGACAAATAAAATGTAAGTGAGTTTCTCTTAGAAACATGACAGTTAAATTATATTTCTCTCGTATTTTTAGTCCTCTTTCATGATCAAATCCCTCAATATCTTAAATGCTACAATTATATGAATTGAGATATATATATATATGTTTTTAAGTTTTACTTATTACAACAATTTCCTTGTAACATTGGGAAAAAATAGGTCAGATGTTATTCTATAACATATAGGCTTGTAAATTTTATTTGTTACATTTTAAACCTTATATATTGGAAAACCATAAGAAAAATGCTATTGGACTTTTAGTGCTTGGTGATATTACAGAACGTTAGAAAAGTAAATGTTTATAAACAACAATTAACTATTTGACAATTCAATCCAGCAACGCTGAGCTAAACAGTGGTCACTTGCGATGTTGACATTGAAAGTTGATGATATAATGACTGTCACGTTTTGAGCGTTCACTCAGCGTATAACTTAGTTATGGTCGAACAATTTGTTTGTGAAAACTATAATTACTCCCGCAGTTTTTCTAAAAACAGTGGAAACATTTTTGTAATAACTGATGGTGGTGATCCAGGTTAGTGCATTTAAAATGAATGCTACAATAGCATTTATTCTGTTCATATTTAATGATCACAACAACTCATAATCCTGAAAACTGTAAGTGAAATAATCGATGAAAATGTGTTATTTCATCGGACCTTTCTTTCTTTATCAAATATATAATCGGTTTTACAGTAAAATATTTTACCAATAAAGAATAAATTGAATTGGTTATTAAAAAACCTCACCATGAAGTGTATTGCATAATTGAGGTAGATTAAATTAAACTGCATGGTCGGTTCAGCGAGGTGAATTATCTGTCTGTTAATCTTTTAAAGAGATAAAACGTTTCACGATAAATTTCAATTGTAAACTTTTAGTAATATTACTGTTTCCGGAGACATTTTGATACTAAAAAAAATATAAATATTTTATTGAAGTACGTATGTTTTTATGATTAAACTATTACAACAAGATTTTTAAAATATTCTCATATTATTGTTTTTTGTAAACAAAAACTATGACATCATTGATCAGTGCAAACTTAGATGGTTTTACTCGTATTAATGAAAGTAATAAAACTGCTGTTAAAAGTGTATATCTTTCAACAACGATAGAACTAAGCTATCAAAAGATATTTAGGAAAATATTGAGTCGTACTTGCACCATCGCACGCAGTTTTAATATTGAAGTCCTTATACTTCTTAAGTAAAAGCGCTTACGACGTAATATGATGGAATTATACAAAAATTTTTCAAACTTAAATATGGAAACAATAGGTATTATTTTAGTAATAATGGTTATGAGACTACTGTCTATATCATGTTTTGCTCGTGTAGGAGCATTTCTGATTCAAATGAATTATATTTTTGCCCCATAGCTGCATCTGCCATTTTGCCCCGACCAAGAACCTATAAGTACATTCGTCTCGGAAATATAATTCAATCTAAAAGCGTTTAAACTTTCCGTCTACGATATTCCCAGTGTCATACTTCGGTTTGCATTGCTATCCCGAAGTTGAAAATATACATATATCAAGTATATTAAAAATTACTTTAAAAATTCAAACACAATTTTACATTTAAAAACATTTCAAGACTAATAATTAAAAAACCTTATGAAGGATTATTTTGGTATGATTTTATGTACTTAATAAAGATATCTTCCTTGTACCGGAAAAATATATGAGGTAGGTAGGAGTAGGTAGGAATCTGGCGTTCCTAGGACACTTTTGGGACAGACAGTAAATCAAATGGAAAATACTGTTTAAAGCACAATAAAACGAATCTGTAAAATCAAACAGTAATGAAAAAATACTGTTTAAAGGACAATAAACGAATCTGTAAAATCAAACAGTAACTCACGAATGAAAAATTACCGAATCTATAGCTGTTTGCTTCTACTTTCTTGAGCTGTCTAGTCAAATCAATCTATTTGAAATGTCTGCTACGAAGAAAAACGAAAAATCTTTTACTCTACAAAATTGATAGTAACACAGTCTTTATCTTTAATAGTCTTCTTTCCAGTAACAACCAAGTGTAATTTATCATTTTTATTCAATTCTTTAAATCTTTTTTTCATCCAAAACAGTCAAAAAATCTGTTCGGCAAGTGTACTTTACAATCTTCCAACTCGGCAATTATTGTCATACCAAATTTATGTTTCATTTTCTCCAAATTCAAAATTTTGTATTTTTTATTTTCTTATAATTCCATTAATTTCTTATATTCTTTAAATCTTAGTTCGCCAACTTCTTTTAATTCCTTTAGTAGCTCCATTTACATATAAAAATATCTTATTTTATTTCAATTAATTTTTTCGAAGCAAACTCACGAAGCTAGACCACGAAGGAAGACCACGAAGCCAGATCACGAAGGACGACCACGAAGCCAGCTCACGAAGCTAGACCACGAAGCCAGCTCACGAAGCAAGCTCACGAAGCAAGCTCACGAAGCCAGCTCACGAAGCCAGCTCACGAAGCCAGCTCACGAAGCCAGCTCACGAAGCCAGCTCACGAAAGCTAGACCACGAAGCAAGCTCACAAAGTTAGACCACGAAGCAAGCTCACGAAGCTAGACCACGAAGCAAGCTCACGAAGCAAGCTCACGAAGCCATGAACTATCTATTAAAAATGATGTCAAATCCGCTTGAAATCAATGTAAAATCTGTTTGGAAGAAAATGTATAATCTTTTGGAAATATTGTCAAATCCGCTTCGAATCGATGTAATGTATATTTGTCAGTGTTGTTATATCTGCTTTGAGCTTATAAAATTGTATCCATCAAAAGGTTGTTGTTTGTTTTAGAATTTAAGAGTTTTCTCTTATTCCACAACCGTATTTTGGTCTAAATCTATATTTATACAGTCGGCCTCAAGAAATATTTTGTAACTCATCTACATCAATTATTTGTGCTATTGATAATCTTTTTGAGTATATCAGAAATTTTTTCTTCATCTTCTGTATCTGATAAAATGAATCTGATTCTTCATTGCTTAATGTATGTACAGTACTCTTACCATTTTTGAACTGTATTTCTAACAAGTTCTGGTTTAAATTTTGTCATCTAGAAGATTGTATAAGCTATTTTCTCAAATTATTAAAATTTGCTTCTGCATTTTGTATTATTTCTAAGATTTTTTTTATTTCTTTCTTCTTCCATTTTTTCTGTTTCGCTTTTTAATAATGTTATTGCACTAGCCATTTATTCCAGTTCTTTGTTATAATTTTTTTTGTTATATATTTTTTGAGCGCTCAGAATAAGAACTCACATGCAAAATCACAATAAATAGAACATAAAACACAAAAATGACGTTTATTTTTACGTTCATGTAGTCAATGTTGTCCACTTTTACGGTAATGTTGCGAAATCTCTTGTCAATAAATGGATTCGGTAATTTTTCATTCGTGAGTTTACTGTTTGATTTTAACAGATTCGTTTATTGTCCTTTAAACAGTATTTTCCATTGATTTACTGTCTGTCCCAAAAGTGTCCTAGGGAACGCCAGATTCCTACCTACTGGTAGGATTTCCCTCTAGACCTATATATAATATCTTTATTTTAACGGTTGCAATCATAATATTTCATTGTTTATAAAATGATAGGAATTTATACTGGGAACAACTAAAACTTATATGTTTATGAAATATCTTTTCCTTTAAGTTATTAAACGTGTGCAATAAATAAATAAATATATTATGTACGAGGCCATCCAGATAAAAGCATCTTATCATACTGTTTCTCCAAATGATTATAAATAATAGCTTCAGGGCCCTTAAAATTAATTTATCTATATTTATATTTATCTTCTATCCTTACTTTGTGTTCTGGCAGAGGTTTAATCAATAAAATAACACTTTTCCATTTAAATTCTAGCAATAAATACATAAATATAAATGATAAATGCTAGAACAATAAAAATTAACCAGAATCTAGGAACTGTGGATTTAAATTTCGTATCTTTATATCCTTATACTGTCCCAAAATAGATACACGAATTTATTATTTTAGTATTTTTATTACAAGGTAGGCTACTCCACCTATCTCGTATTATACTTCACCGAGGTTTCATGCTTTATTTTAAGTGTTTAGTTATTATATGTTATTATTTCACAATTTTATTTGCCATAATGGTCAGTTGTTTATATTTATCCCTGCGATTTTCTCGTTGCTATCAAAGTTATCCATAAGGCTAATGTAAAATTTTTAACGTTCATCAAAATATCATTGAGTAGCATTGAATATCATCAAACTCGACGTTTGGTTATATAGAATATAGCTTCGTACAAAGTTTTCAATCTATAGGTCACTAGTTTTAGAGATTTAATATGAAAGAAATTAAAAATTATGTCCGAATATTTTTCAGCTCTTTGAGTGATCCGCTTCAGTATCGCTCAGCGAATAAGAAATTGTATAACTTGTTTAATTCCAGAGTTTTGTTGTAATATTCTCTCTAATATTTGTGTAAGTAAAGTTTTTTAAGGAGAGAAAATATTTCAGTGACAAATAGTGTACGTTGGGTTTGAACGTACACTTTCTTATATATAAAAATTAATGAGAAATTAATGCAGTGTTATTGTTATAACTTTTATTCAACTTCTTCAAACAAAAATCATCATTTTGGGTATGATACTAAGTTTTAACTTATATTTTTCATTAATATATTATATGTTTTACATCAAGAACAACAATGAAACATGAGGTAATATTCCACTATACCCTGTAGTTACAATCACATTTTCCAACTCTAGTCTACGTCAGTTCGCCAAATGGAGATTTATAGCACGCAGACCTACATTCCGCTTGTAATGTGCCCTTTATACAGGAGATATAATTATGTATCACTGTTCGGTAATGTTTGTACTTATTTGTGTTAAATATTTATTTATGTATGTATACAGCCAATGAAAAATGAAATAATCAAATTAAGTTATTCACCATTAATTTAGGTACATTATAATTTTACAAACAATTTAAACTCTTTTTTTTCTAAAGTAAATGCATTTAAAAAATTTGCTACATTATCTAGTAAAGTTTAACACTTGAAAGGCTAGAAAGTTCAGTTTTCTGTCTGATATTATGCAGAATATATGAATAACAAACTTGGCTTTAGAATTGAAATTTGTGCATGAAATTTCATTTAAGTATAGGGTAATATCGATTTTCAATGGTATCCATCCAACTTTAATAGCTTTTGGATGAGCGTTTACTGAACGCTCTAATCATTTTTCATAGATACAGAAATTGCCTAATGCAATAAGATATATATATATATATATAATATATATATATAGTGTGTGTGTGTGTGTGTGTGTGTGTGCTTTAAATTTTGCAAGCAACCTTAGCGAATCCTGTTACGCGACATCCGTTGTAGTGCAAACCTTACTAAACTCTTCACCCCAAAATAATTAGATTTTAGGGAATTTAGGGCCTAAAGAAATAGTAACTTTGAAATGTTTTTAGTTTTATATTAATATAAATTGTATGATATGATGTTACAATTTAGAATTTACGCAAAATAGAAACAAGTATTAAACTTTTCCGCCACTAGGCAGTTTAAACTTAAGTGGCGAAAATGTAATATTTTACTGACTAGTAATACATAAATCATCTTATAGATAAAGAACAGATATTTAGAATCATTTCCCAAAATATTTTAAAATATGTAATGTTAAAACAAGCATTACTTAATAAACAAGTGTAAAGTATTCAGAAAGGTTTTCCTTCTAGTTATTGCAATGCGCTCGGAAAAGCCGCAGAAGAAATATACAGAGGTCTGATTGACAAATGCAAAGGGTTCTTTAGGTCGACAATCTGTCTCGGCAAAACTGTTTCTCACACACAAAAGAAGATTTATTTCTAGAACCGTGATTTCTTTACATTTGCAAACAATGCTTTTTCCTAACATATGGATGTGTATTTGGTAAGGTATTCATGTTAAATCTGATTTGAATAAATCAGGAACAGCGTAGAATTTTCTTAATATCGATTACATTTATTAAATAATAGTAAATAGAATCATACATTATTAAGGTTATTAACAAGGTGTTCTACGTCATATATATTTAACAATGTCTTTCAAGATTGGCATTTCTTTTATTTGCTAAGGCATTTGGATTAGTAGGTTATATGATGTAATTATATTAAGTTATTGGAGCGTTAACGGTTGCATAAAATAATGTGAAAGACTTTATTTCCTTTATTTAACTGTATTCGAAAATGTTTAGGGTTGATAAAACTTCTTTTCCTAGAAATTCAAAATTTTGAATGCATTGAGACACATGAATTAATATAAATAAAAAATCCTACTATAAAATTATATGGATATAACAACAGGTATATGGATATACGATAAAAGCTCAAAATTGCTAAAATATTTAGAAGCAGTAATATTTACAGCTTTCTTAGTAATAGTACTATTTTTACTAAGCACATACATACTACATTAATGTATACAAATAAACCTGCAAACTATCTTGTTTACTTACAGATTTTGTTTAACAGTTTTTTGACACAAATAGCGTTTAGTACAAGGAAGTATTTTACTCAAACTTGTTATTGAACAATTTTGTCTAAAAAGAACAAAAACCTAGTTTGCTGTCATCAATATAGGAAAGTACGAATAGTTAAATAATATTTGAGTAATTACAGACCTCATTGAATGAAATATAACACTAATAATAATATTGTGTATAGTTTTTAAAAACATAAATGTGCATTGAAATTTTCAGCAGCTGTGACTTTGTATTTCTAAAACCTATTACGATGCTTTTATAGAAATACCATGTCAGTTTTGAGAGATAAATTTTGTTAAAAATATCTATGGTTCCCCAATGTTTCACTGGAATTTAAGTTTAATCAAGAGCAATAATAGGATACAATATTCGTAGAGCCTTCATATTACTGTTCACTGCTGCTGAACGTAAAACATATATTTTTTCCTTGAATTCAAGAAAGTAATGACTAGTTTGCTTTGTAAACTCTTTTTGTTTATTGTTCTTGTTGAACTTGAATACTATGCAATTCGACATTAATTATAAAATAAATTAATTAATATATACTCCATCTCATTAGTGATTGATATATTCAACCAGCTTCTTGTGCTTCTTTCCACATATATTTGACCATATTAATTTACGGTACTTTAATTACAAATTAAAACGCAGTTTGAAGTTTGTGAACATTTTCAGTGCTCCTGAACTTTGATAAGATAAAAGTTGTCGCGAAAACAAAAATTGTATGATTATTTATTTACATTTTTTAATGGGTTTTGTAGTTTCTTATAAATTCAATATGGTTTCAACGGTTTAAATTTTTATTTAATAACATCCTTAACGAAAATATATAAAAGTATTTAACTAACTTCACTGTAAACTACTAATCGGATATGTATACACCCATGAAAAATACAAAAACGCCCTTAGGGACTGCTCATGACATCTCTGAAAGAAATATTTAATGGTTATATATTATATTTTACCTGAAATCTCTGGTGGAATAACTTATATAAAAAAAGTAGACGATTTTATGGTTTTTAAATAAAGGAAACTATACTAATTATATAATATTTTACTTTCATAATTATTTTTAATTACTATAAATTTACCATTTATTTGAAATATGCATTTAAAGTTTTACTTTTTATTTTGTGAAAATAGATTAAAGTTATTAATACGTTTGTTAACAATTTTTTATTAAAGGATATTGCAATTCATCCTAAGTGATAGTTTATTAAAGTGTTAAAAGTGAAATAACTTATTAACGTCCACTAGAAGTTATCATTTTTAAAATACTCAGTGTCGTACTTTCAAAATATTTTTGTCACTTTTCTATTAAATTTTCAACTTAATTTAGGAACGTTCTCCACTGACTAAAAATCGAATTTTCATGTAACTTACTTACAGTATTACTAATCCATTTTCCTATTCTAAAATAGGTTTATCCATTTGTATGTTTCAGGTACGTATAATGCTAAACAGTGCCCGAAGGGGGATGTTACATGCTGTCGCCTATACATATTCCAGCATTGCCTTTTTAATTACACCCCATCAATTGTCTTACACAATATTTAGGATAAACATATTCAAATCCAATGGTGTTATGATCACTTTAAATAGAATTTTTATCTTCTGTTTTTTATCTACGTGGTACAAGTAAAATAACTTATTGATTCGTTGAGAAAAAAAATTATATTCTGAAAAACAATTTCGGTCACGTGTTTTTAGTCAAATTCTTAGTCAAAAGATATCTAAAAACTGGGAAATGTCGTGATACAATATCTGCTACTGAACTACTGAACTAGGACAGAGGCGCGGTGGTTTTAAAAACAAGTTCCTCCTTATACAATCTCTTAAAACGATCTAAAAAGGAGAATTTCTCATTAACTACGAAATAAAGAAGCAATAACGGTTTTAAAAGTTAAGTGAATCCACAAAAACCTCTTGCTTATATAATGATGATTGAATTCTCTTTGAGAACCATCACTTTTCGAGGTCAACGGTTTTATTTAAAGAGGAAACGCGAGGTTAACTGCCAACCACTCACTAGAGACTCTGGTTTTAAAATAGGGAATGGAGTTCTAAATCTGCGTTAAGATAGGGACCTCGTGTTTTAAAGTAATATAACTTTTCACTTTAGAATCTTAAAAATTTAATGTCTCCAATCCCAATAATTGTTTAATAATACCACTACATTAACTGCATCTAAAAGAGCTATTTCTCGTAAAAACCATTACGTTGTTTATACAAAAATTATTTTAAAATTAATTATTTTGATTTTTCTACTATGGACAAAAAATTTTCCGTTCCAACATTAAAACACCATAATATAAGTGTCTACAGAGAATTGTCCGCTCAAGGTTTTTTTTAACTTGGTTTAAACTTTGTCGCCATGTTAAATTAGCACCATATAATAATGGATTACATAAATTGCTAAATTATTGCCTAAAAAATATTATTTTTTAAGAACAAAACATATTTTTCAAAGGTGCAATAAAAAATTTTAACTACTTATTAAATGTAAACAGGCATCAAACAAATATTTTGTAAAGAAGGCTTGTTTTGAAATTGAATGTATTCTTATGTGTGATATTTTTCTACTCTATATCGGGAAGTGTGACTTTAAAACATCCACCGTAGAGTCTTAATTTAGACCCACAACACAATTAGGGATCAGACACGTTTATAATTAGCAGCAGTTATTATCAAACCAAGGGGTCAATTGTATTACAAATTCCGTAAGTTATTAATGGAAAGTGAATGATAAGAACAGGGTGTCTATAAATCAGAATTACAACAACGTTGTGAGAGATTCAATTGACAACAGTTTGGATGGGGGAACCGTTTACTATACAACAAAATAGGACCATAAACCGCAAATGTTGTTTTCAATTACATAAAACACAGACAAGGCAGATGTTAAACATTTGAGAAAAATTGTCATTTCAGAGTAAGCTCGTGGTTTCTTCGTTTCCTCAATACCCCCCCTCTCGTGTATCTCGATATGCAGCTCAAGGGTTCTCAATTACCGGGAAATAAATGGCGGATAAAATTGTTTATTTGTGTTGTATGAGGAAATAAACTAATGGTTTTCTTACTACTTAAAACCCAATATACATAACATTTATAGTATAGGAATCTTAGGAATTCCCCTTTCCCAGATAAAAATTTAGCTCCATCAATTTTATATTGAAACAACCGATTCCGGGCAGCGAAAGCGATCCAAGAATTCGGACTTTAAATTTTCATTTAGAGATAACGCAAACTCAAATCCTGTCTATGACCGTAGCCACTGTTAACCATACCTTATACTGGTTCGACTCTCCCTTTGAGATACCATCGGTTTCGTAAGATCTTTATATAGGCCTTGATTTGAGGGACGGGAGAGTAAGGTTAAAAGAGGATCAACCTCTCTTTCAAATATCAAAAAGATAAGGTCGAGTAAACAAAGAGCGGAGTTCCCATATCCATATTGTGGTTAACACTAACCTAGTTTTATTAATTATATCGGTATAGTGATACTTTACATAATAAAGACATTAATTTATCAGAATCAATGGATTTTGTTGGAGAATTGGTAATATTATCAAACAATATGGAGACCAACTATTTGGATTTAAAAATTTAGTTTTAAG
>NW_025780458.1:0-48450 GCF_021130785.1 Homalodisca vitripennis | reverse complement strand
GGATGATTGAAGAACCCGCGTTACAACAAAAGTACCAAGGGACTGAGTGTAGATGGTGTTCTCTTTACTGCAGTTTTGTGTACGGCTTGCGTGCCGCCCGAGCTGAACCTCATTTTCCGTCAAACTTCTCATTTTCTACCTCACATCTTAAATCTACTCATCTAACTCGTGCCGGTAGTGGAACACTTGTAATGTCTTATTAGAATACAATGCTGTAGATTTGAACGTACTTTATATAGATATTTTTATGATATCTAAGGAAGCGGGAGTACAACAAATAGGATAAGTGATCACCCATATGAAATTCACATTTTTTGAACAGTACTGGACCACGTTTTAGTAGTAACTTCCCACTGATAACGATTCTATAACTATCCATTCTTACGATACTATATAAAATGTTTTGGATGTGTATGTTCCCTTGATAATAGAAACACATTCTAATACTCTTGATGGAAGGGTTGTGCTGTTGAACACTTTAAGAAAAAAGAAACCCAACTAGTATACATTTTCCATACAGAAGCCCTATGAATCTTTTACTGCCTGTTTTAGTTTTTGGACGATTGCAAACATAAAAATCGAACCTGGAATACATATCTAAGTTAACTGATGCCAACGAGATTTTTGGAATTACAACTAACGCCCTCTCCCATTGTAATGTAGAAGCAATCGGGAAATTGTTTTAAACAGTTGAAAATTTTGGAAAAAACTACAGAAGATATTACTTTCCTCGATATTTTATGCCAGAATTTCTGTGTGAACTTTTGATGGACAGAATCAGTAGGACTCCAATTTCGGTATTTTGGAAAATAAAAGTTATGAATGAACGTGAAGTTTATAAATATTTTTATGGGTAAAGTATAAAGCAAATCACTGTAAAGAATTATTTACACTTAAAGGAAAAGTATATTAAGTTTTTCAAACCTATGTAATTAGGTCTTGTTAATTTTGAACGTGGAAAATTTAGTTGCTGACATCAGATATCAGAAGCACACATATAAAATTCACGACTTCCGGTTCGTACTAAACTAGAAGTTTCAAATTATACGGTTCAAAAAAAGGCCGTGGATTAAATGGATACTTCGTTTATTATATACTTCTATAAACAAAGTTCAAAGTTTTGAATTCTATAAACAACTGGTTTCGATCAGCAATCTTGAAAATTTTAGCAGTTATGGGTTGAAATCCCGATAACGTAGTGTAATAATTTACCATTTATGGTACCTTCAAGTTATCTTCTTCGAGAAATTTGAGTCAAAGTGAAGAAAATAAGAGTGTAATATACGAGTAATAATGACGTGGTGAGGATTTAAATTGCCTGGCTAAACCAAGACAAAATAAAAACCTATATTTTTTAAATTTATGAGTATACTAATAGTTAAAAAATACTATTCTTGAAGTTTACCAATGCGGTATTTTGAGGAATTTTTGGTAATATTCTTGGACAAATGGTTACGAGAAGAGGTAAAAATTGTGTACATGTAAAAAGCTATAAAAATAAATGTTTTAAGTATTTAGAGCCGTTAAACTACATACTAGAAAAAATGATAAATGTTTTAAAGAAAAGTCTGCCATTTAAATTTTTTTTTTAGATTTTCATTAACTCTCTTCTATTATGTAAATGTGAATCCACAAAAACATTATTTAAAAGCGTAATAAGAAATATGAATGACATAACACTCACACCTTAGCAAAACTTACCTGAACTGTTAGCATTGGGGTGGCCAGAAGGAAGGAAGCTATCCATATAGCCAATATGATCTTTTTGGCTTGGCTGATCGTACAGATATACTTGGCTTTCATAGGGTGACAAATAGCATAGTACCTAGATAACACAAAGTTTCATATCAATTTAACAGTACAACATTTACATCTTAAATGTTGATTTCTTGGTAATTTAAATTTATTACAAGAATATTTGTGATAAAATAGGTATTTGTTAACAGCTTGTTATTAATGATAGATTATTTTACGTACACACTACATTTCTTTTAGATCCAGAAAAAAAACGTAAGGCCAAAGACGTCTGTTTCCGCCTCTTACTCCTGCTTTATTGGCTTTCTTTTCTCTTTGTTTTGGATGATGCGCTGCGATACCCCAGGAAGTGCCGATATTGATTTTCTCCCCAGTCTTACACTTTTCCTGGTTCCTGCGAAATGTGTGGTGTAATACTCTCCCTTCTTTGGCAGAGACATAAAGCAGAAGTATGCTTGATTTTTGACGTACAAAAACTTACTTTTGTCATACTGATATTGTAGTGTGTTCAATGCCTTACAATATATTCTTGAATTTTGATCTTTATTTTTAACCGTATGTCTAAGGCTTTTACTAGCTGAAGGGGAGAATAAATTTAAATCCTCAAAACACAGAATTGTAATGTTTCAACTTCGAAATAGTTTGGCCCAAACGTCCGAAATCATATTATGGGAAGGCAATTTTAAGTAATCAAGTGTGATTAATTTTTTTAGTAATTTACTGAAAATTGTCAAAAACATTCCAGCGTCTAGATTTCTGAAATTGTTTTGTTCAAAGCTCCCCTCGATTGCAGTTGGTTTTTAATGGAGGGATTTATCACACAAGTTAATTTCCAATTCAAATAAAAGTGAAGTTTAAAAAGTACCTAAAGTTATAAAATTGCATAAATAGGTATCGGATAACAATTATTGAAATAATACATCTCCAATGCGATCTGCACATAGGAAGGCTCGGGTTGTATCATTAGAATATTTCTGTCAAACTTTACGGGCTACTTTATAATTTGCTAAGAGGGAAGTGGTTTTTATGGAGGTCTAGTTTTAGTAGTTTCCCCTAGTTTAGTGTCAAATAAAAAAGAAAACAATATATAATATTTACTCATAAATAACCTTTATGTAGTTTTACATATAAATGCTATAGGACCTTAAATTGAAAAACATTTCCAACTCCCCACTTTGAAATTCATCAGTTCAATAATTTTAAATTATGTATAAACATGATAATAAGAAACCGTGTGATTGATTGTTTCTGATGGAACATAAGAAAATTCTTAAGGAATAAAAAAGTTGCTTTTTGAAAGTGCAACTTTCTATCCTGGCTCTCCCAATGCCTTTTAATATAAGTTGTTGTACCATTAATAACCTCGTAGAGTAGTATTAATAGTATACTGTGACTACCTTGAAGTAAGAGTTGTGATTATAATACACACTCTAATTACTTATTCGCAACTTTAGAATTAATCACATAATAACTCTTATTGTAAAATCTCTTAACTCTCGTGGATTCAATAATTTACTTTCTAATTTAATGCTTGTGAAATGTTTGCCTAATTGTTAATTGTGAATGTTCTGGAATTGATTAATATGCTAATGTTATTAATTAATAAAACTATCAAGCGTCTAAAGCAAATACGTATTAAATAACATATGCCATTCTAAAGAGTTATATCGATTATACTATTGAAGCAAAAAAGATATATATGTCGAGATAAATTACAATACGAGCTACCGAGTTGTAATAGAGCCGATGAAGCGTTAGCTCACACAGCTGCATATCACATTTCTCTATCAGAAAATGCACTTTATAGTATTCAGTCTATACGTTACAATCAAGTCCAACAATGCCACGTTTGTGTATTTTCGAAACCTTTTTCCACAATAGCAATTCAATTTGTTGCCACAGTCGGTTGGCGTTGACAAACAATGTTTAGCCAGCACTTTAATGCATTTTCCAAACGGACAACTTTTTTGCACGGTCCATGTTCGAGTATATTTTTCAAATACGTCAAAGGCTTTATTCTTTGGTAGTTTAGTGATGCCCTGAATTTTCGCTTAGCATCCGTGAGCATTGGAATATTATGTAAGTAAAATATTCCTAATTCCGTTTCAAAATCTTACAGAGTCTCACGATTTATTACATCATAAGTACATTAACGGAAAAAACTTGAAATCATTGGAGTTATTCAGTCAAAAGTTATGGAATAGTGGAGATAAATTGAAGATCTTTTAATTTTATACTGGTAACAAATATTTCACTCTTCGATTTCAGGGCCTCAAAATACTGCTTTTTAACCATAAATCTAAAATTGATCAGGACATTGATATATATTTTTAGTATCACTAACTCAAGTGTTTGATCGTCAAAAAACGTCATTATTTATTTCACGAGTGTTTAGAATCTCTTAAATAAAATGAATATCCTATGACTACAATGTTCCTGTTTTTTCGGTATGGAATTAAGTGCAAAACCGCGGGTAAACTGCTATTCTGAATATATAACTACATATTATCTAGGCCGGCGCGTGGGTTGGTTGGGTGGAATGATCTCTATTCCCCCTCCTTTTGGTTGTATGTGTATAATACAACCACTGGGAATCATTTGTACCATTGTTGTGAAGCAAGTATCTCCGGTCAGCCGACAAAAATTTGGAAAATACTACTCTAGGGAGGGACTGCTTGTGCTGAAAACAATTCCAGATATATATCACATTTTATTATTGTATGGTTCACCTGATATTTAAAAGAGCGTACGTATACATGAGGGATGGAATTTGGTAAGTGTTTTACAACAGCGATTGACGTTGGCAAACAATATTCAGCCAAGGCTTTTAATGCATTTTCCAAACGGACTAATTTTTTACACTGTATTTATATATCTGTCCAGCTCTTTGGAAGCCAAAAGAGAGATATCCGAATTATTTCAAAATTTACTTAGAGTTTCAAGAAGTTATACTCTCAGAGAGCTGGGATTCCTGAATTTGTCCTGTGTCTACATCCTTGAGGAATCGTAATGCACTGCCAATTCAAATGTGACTTGGTGCAGACTAGGCATGTTCGACCAAATCCGAGACTAGAGGCCGGGACCAACCTCCTTATGCAGTGACACAGAACTGACATGTTCGAACGTTTGCTGGCTGAGGTTGGTGATAAGATTAACAGTAGGCAATCTGGCGAAAGAACTTCCTAATGACCCTAATAAATTCAAAGCTCGATTAGAATTTGTCACCTTTTGGAGTCAAAAGTTTTTACTTTGTTTTGGTAACAGAATCAATTAGAGCACCATACCCCATAACCAAACACTTTATTGAGCATCTAGAAATGTACAATTTTAATTTCTAGCTCAATTAGAAAACAGATATTCTGCGTAAAAAGTATACTTACCGAAACGGGAAGTTGCCAGAATTATGAGATATAAAAAATTTAACTTACAGCAGATTTCATTCTCGTGACTTCATTTTGACTCACAGTCAGACTAAAACTGTAATTCTGATAACTCCATGATGGGCTTCGAAAACGCTCAGACAATTTGTCTGAAATTATCAGCCACCTTGCTTTATTTGCGGTAAATGTAACATACGAGATTAATGAATTGGTTATGTGTTTTTCTTTATTGGCACTTAGGTTTATTGCTTTTTACAGTTATTTAAAGTCATTTTTCGTATAAACACCTCTACGTAAGAACTTTCACTGCTACAAGCTCAAGGAGCAGACAACTAATCCCATGATTCAGTATTGGCTCCTATGCCACTCGTAGTATAACTCTTAATTTGTTTCCAACATATATGATGTAACATTATATGATATAAATGCTTTTTCACCGTTAATAATGGTTTTAAAACGATATCAGTGTTTATGTCTTAGGTTACCTAAGTTTCTACTAAGAACAAAAAAAAACTATGTATATAGTTGTACTCAGCTACTATTTAATCTTACGAAGCCATGGTAGCATTCCAAAAACGTTAATAAATAATAAAAATATATATTGTTCATTAGAACCTAGCATTTATCTTGAAATTCTATAGTAAAAAAATATTAACTTTCCGGACCTGACAATCACAAATATATAATATCAAAGTTCTAAGAAATCTACCTAAAAAAAGGTATTCAATCTTTAACAATCATAAGGCATGATTCAAGCCATAAATATTACTACGTTTCTATTCATGTTACTTAGAGTTTTAAACCTAGGAATACAAATCGTGGTAATTTACAAAATATTATTTCAAAAAATAGTAATCAAGGCTTAACAAGTGTTATTATCACTATTTTAGTAAAAAAAACTAATTAAAGAAAAAATGTCTTAACAGTTTTTACTTGAAGAACAGTATTTATTTTTATAACTTTCCACATGAAACTTCATAAACAAATAAATCTGCCTTATATCAAAGTCAAATCAAGAAAGGAGTCAAAAGTAACAATGTTAAAACTAAATAAAAAACTTCTAAAGAAGTAACATTTCTGAAACGATCACACATAATCTAATAACTATGTCAAGTAACAAATAACTATGTGGTCACAATTTTGTTACAAGTTTGAACCATGACATAAAGTAATATGAATCCAGTGCATTAGATCAAAGTGTTGCCGTGCAATTTCGTCCCAAAGAAAAAGAGAAATTCCACAATATATAACTAGAGTTTTATATATATATATATATATATATATATATATATATATATATATTGTGTTCAAAGAAATTTTTTATTCACGACTTAAAAAACGAGGCTTTAGATAAAAGTTTTAAAAATAACCAATATGACTTGGAATTTCATTTATCTATATATAAATTCCTATTCCCATACTTATTAACACACTTGTAAAAGAAAACTAGATTATATTTTCTCAAATTTGAATAAGGATTGTAATTTATTTCTCTTATACTGTGAGTGATCGAAGATATATGGAAGATAAATGATTTCACCCTGAAGGGTTGAGAATAATATTTCACAGTAAGAAGATGTTGATGTCTCAACGGTGACGATAACGTCACGCAAATGTTGTCAAAGTAATCCGACACTCAAGCTTTCGTATTACAGTCTTTTCTTTGCTTATAATCCAGTTATTTCAATAACCAATGTTTTTAAGCTATAAATACGTAATTCGAGAACCCGACTACGGAGTTCACAGTATAAACGGTGGTGGTATAGGAATAAAACGGAAGCTATATTAGGAGAACTGTAGGTACCAGGAAAACCAAATAATTTTGATGCACTAGGGAGCCGTGTAGGGGCCGTCACAATAATGTATGTAAAATATCAATTACATAACTCCCGATACTATCTAAGTAGTTCCTTGTATAATCAAGAGTGTACAATGATCTAAAAGCCGAACCACTGGAAGAATTGGAAATACCAGGATACCAAATTTTCTTGATGTACTTGGGAACTATGTAGACGCTGTTACAACAAATAATTGTAAACTAGCAATTATATAATTCGAGATACTGTCTAAGTAGGTTTTTGTATAATTACAAGTGATACAAGAATCTCTGAGCCTAAACAATAGAAGAATTTTACGTACTAGGATACCAAATATTCTTGATGTACTGGGGAAACTATGTAGGGGCCATTATAACTGTTTGTGAACTATCAATTATGTACCTCTAGAAAACCGACTGTGGAGTTCCTCGTATAATCGGGGGTGATACAAAGATCTCAGAACCTAAACAATAGAAGATATGGAGGTACCAGGATACCAAATATTTTTGATGTACTGGGGAACTATGTAGGGGTCGTCACAACTGTTTGTGAACTAACAATTGTGTACCTCTAGAAACCGACTGTGGAGTTTCTCGTATAATCGGGAGTGATACAAAGATCTCAGAACCTAAACAATAGAAGATATGGAGGTACCAGGATACAAAATATTTTTGATGTACCGTTGAACTATGTAGGGGTCGTCACAACTGTTTGTGAACTACCAATTTTGTACCTCTAGAAACCGACTATGGAGTTCCTCGTATAATCAGAAGTGATACACGGATCTCAGAAGATAAACAATAGAAGAAATGGAGGTACCAGGATACCAACTATTCTTGATGTACTGGGGAACTATGTAGGGGTCGTCACAACTGTTTGTGAACTACCAACTTTGTACCTCTAGAAACCGATTATGGAGATCCTCGTATAATCAGAAGTGATACACTGATCTCAGAAGATAAACAATAGAAAAAAATGGAGGTACCAGGATACCAACTATTCTTGATGTACTGGGGAACTATGTAAGGGTCGTCACAATTGTTTGTGAACTATCAATTTTGTACCTCTAGAAACCGACTATGGAGTTCCTCGTATAATCAGAAGTGATACACGGATCTCGGAAGATAAACAATAGAAGAAATGGAGGTACCAGGATACCAACTATTCTTGATGTACTGGGGAACTATGTAGGGGTCGTCACAACTGTTTGTGAACTACCAATTTTGTACCTCTAGAAACCGACTGTGGAGTTCCTCGTATAATCAGAAGTGATACACTGATCTCAGAAGATAAACAATAGAAAAAAATGGAGGTACCAGGATACCAACTATTCTTGATGTACTGGGGAACTATGTAGGGGTCGTCACAACTGTTTGTGAACTACCAATTTTGTACCTCTAGAAACCGACTATGGAGTTCCTCGTATAATCAGAAGTGATACACGGATCTCGGAAGATAAACAATAGAAGAAATGGAGGTACCAGGATACCAACTATTCTTGATGTACTGGGGAACTATGTAGGGGTCGTCACAACTGTTTGTGAACTACCAATTTTGTACCTCTAGAAACCGACTATGGAGTTCCTCGTATAATCAGAAGTGATACACGGATCTCGGAAGATGAACAATAGAAGAAATGGAGGTATCCTGGTACCAACTATTCTTGATGTACTGGAGAACTATGTAGGGGTCGTCACAACTGTTTGTGAACTACCAATTTTGTACCTCTAGAAACCGACTATGGAGTTCCTCGTATAATCAGAAGTGATACACGGATCTCAGAAGATAAACAATAGAAGAAATGGAGGTACCAGGATACCAACTATTCTTGATGTACTGGGGAACTATGTACGGGTCGTCACAACTGTTTTGTGAACTATAAATTTTGTACCTCTAGAAACCGACTATGGAGTTCCTTGTATAATCGGGGGTGATACAGGGATCTCAGAGCAGCAACATTAGGAGAGCTAGAGTTACCAGGACACCTTCTTGATGATAGAGGAAAGCACAACTAAGTTGAAAAAGAGAGTGTTTTTGTGTTATAAATAATGCTGTTTTCCAAAAGTTACATAGCGTATACAGGGTATTAATTTATTACGGGATCAACTTCTCCATTTTTATTTGTCATGTCTAAACAAGTCCTGATTTGAAAAATAAATTAGTTTTTTAATGGCACCTATATAATATTTTAAACTGTAATTAATTATTTACAAATTAAATATTTTGCTAACAATATATGTGAATAGTGAAATATGGTTAATTTTAGGTGAACAATGAAATATAATAATTATATTTCCTCTCTTCATATAATTATTGAATAACACAAGTTTCACCAAACACTATCCCTCACTTAAATCGAGATATAAATGCTGATGATGCAATTTAAATGCTGATTTATCAGTTGTTCGTAGAATTCAACAGAAGAGATTACTATTCATTGTTGTCATTTTGAACAGAACAATTGCAACGAATATTGTATTAGTTACACGTTGTATTGCCAAATTTATCTTTAAATTCTCCGTATGTATTGAAATCAAATTACTACTTTAAAAAAATAAGATTCGTTGGCTTACATAAATATTTGTTATTAATTTTTATTACTTCAAATGAGTAAAGTTTTTTTGAAAACCACACAAACAAAATGAATCTGTTGCTATTTTTAAACTAAATATACTTAATATTTACCAAAGAATATTAATTAAGTTAAATTTTCACTAATTAAATTTTAGTTAATTGTTACTTTTAAAAGCTGCATCTAAAAAATTCACATGTAGTGTAGAGTGTAGAAAAGCAAACAGCCAGATTATATCAACAGTTAAACAACATGGATAACTCGAATGGTGGATTTTAAGTGATGGATTGCGCTCAAGAAAACCTTTATTACTCGGTTATTGATGGTCGAAACGAAATTAACTTGGTATCAAAATGTTTATCTAAAGGTAATCCATATTTCATTAACCCTATTAAACCTTAATAAAATATCCCTTGTGTTAATACAGTTTGAATCTTTGCAAACCCACCATGGTGAAACGTGATATAATAGCTTGTAAAAATTTTCAAAAAAGTTTTATTTTAGGAATAAACAATTTTAGAATTTATAACTTTTATTTAATCTTTTTATGTATAAAACACAAGTAGACGGTAAACTAAACAAGATATGACTGCAACTGTTTTATAATTGATAACCATAGTGACGGAGGCACTGCGTTCCATTTTACTGGAAGTAGGAGTTTAAAATAAAGTATTAAATTTAAGTTTTATTAAAATAAATTATTAAATTTATGTTTTATTAAATTCAAATAAAATGTTGATAGGATTTCTTTAGAAGTAATTTGACAGATCCCGTGCATGTAGCGCGGCATACGGACAGACATGCAGTGGACTTGGTCTGCCGCGCGGTATACGGACAGACAGGCAGTGGACTTGGTCTGCCGCGTGGTTTACGGACAGACATGCAATGTACTTGGTCTGCCGCGCCGTATACGGACAGACATGCAGTTTACTAGGTCTGCCGCGCGGTATACGGACAGACATTCAGTGGACTTTGTCTGCCGCGCGGTATACGGACAGACATGCAGTGGACTTGGTCTGCCGCGCGGTATACGGACAGATATGCAGTGGACTTGGTCTGCCGCGCGGTATACGGACAGACATGCAATGTACTCGGTCTGCCGCGCAGTATACGGACAGACATGCAGTGTAACTTGGTCTGCCGCGCGGTATACGGACAGACATGCAGTGTACTTGGTCTGCCGCGCGGTATATGGACAGACATGCAGTGTACTTGGTCTGCCGCGCGGTATAACGGACAGACATGCAGTGGACTTGGTCTGCCGCGCGGTATACGGACAGACATGCAGTGGACTTGGTCTGCCGCGCGGTATACGGACAAACATGCAATGTACTTACTTGGTCTGCCGCGCGGTATACGGACAGACATGCAGTGTACTCGGTCTGCAGCGCGGTATACGGACAGACATGCAGTGTACTCGGTCTGCCGCGCGGTATACGGACAGACATGCAGTGTACTTGGTCTGCCGCGCGGTATACGGACAGACATGCAGTGTACTTGGTCTGCCGCGCGGTATACGGACAGACATGCAGTGGACTTGGTCTTCCCTTTTTAAATTTGAGGAGATTCCGTTGGGATGTATAAATATAAATTTACAAATATAAAAAGGAGATATTAGAAGGAATATACGTTTTACTGAGATAAGTGTGAATTATGAATGGAATTTGATAATTGTGAAAATTTTCAATTATTTACATCATAATAAAATATAGTCCCGGAACATATACTGGGAATGTAGCTAAAGTCTGGTGAATTGAGCATCATTACACTAACATTTCCTGAACTTTTTAATCGTTTGTATTTTTCAATTGTAACATGCCATATACAGGGGCGTAAGAACTTATAACAAAATATTAAATATTAATGTTAGTTCGAGGATGAATAACGACCTTATGACACAAATAAAATGAAAGTTTAAGTTCAACATTTTTGTTATTGAGAGGATTTCACGTTTCTAAGTTTTAAAGAACAAATTAAGATATACAGTTTTAGTTTTCAAACATATTAAACATTTTAGAGAACTAGGTGATGTTTTATTTAGTTGAACGAGTAACTAATTTTTATTTTGCAGAACAAACAAAATGTTTATAAAAATACATGTATTATTTTGATTAAAAGGTAATAGGACAATATATAGAATTTCTATACATAACTTAGTTATGAAGGGTAAGGTTGAATAGACGCGAATAATGTGTATAGATCCAGATCAACTTTCTCTTAGTGTAGCGTTTGAAACCTGACGTTATCAAAGAATAGATGCATGGAATCGCTAGTCAAGTTCGTCTGAAAAGATTTAAATCTCGGTTACTCACATCGAAGTTAACTCAATTGTGCCCCTAATGACACAATAAGAACACATTTTCTGAATGTTCTTATTTTAAAACGATGTAAACAGATCATTTTGAGCTTCTTCACCATGACTTTTTTTTTATCAAAATTCACATGTTGAATTTATTTCAAAATATCAAGTAGTTAAATTTTTTAAACAAACTTTGCTTTAATTTTTTAAAATTTAACTCTATGTTTGGTAAAAGTTAGAATACTGCTGTAGTTTTTGAGAAAATGTTGAGGACTTCAGTGTTTGCTAATGCTGCACGTTGTGTTAGTGTTAAAATGAAGAGACATGCAAAAACCAGAAATTCCGTGCCGTGTACGGTTTGTGTTCCTGTCAGGACTATAGTGTATTAACGGGTGTGTGTATTATAAAATATGGATATAATAATAATATGAAGATATGTCTATAGTAAATTTTAGATGTTTTAATGTACAAAATTGTTGCTTATTACAAAATGTATGTATTCAACTTTAAAATTTTATAGGGAAAACAAGAAAAGTGAAATACTTTAAAAATTAATTTTGAATGAGGAATAAATAATAATAAATACTAAAATATAAATAATTTTTATTTCGGAAATTTTTAATTTGACATTTATTTTAGGCGCTTTGACAAGGGATGGTTTTACTTTAATTGTAATCTTGTAGATGCACTGAAGAATGGGGCTGTGTGCGTAGAAAATAACTCGAAGTATATTAACATAAACGTAATGTAACCGTGTGAAAGGAAGTAATGAACTGTTATGCCTCGGATAAAGGACCCATGAACTTTAATTCCCAACGCCCATAGTTTATTAAGGCCTTTAAAGTGATACGTTATTATTTTTGACGTGTTTCATGACTCTGGCTTGGAGTTTTATAGTGAGCCGGTTCAATATACCTATATCTCCCCGGCTCATGTGTGTTTTATATAGTGTATGTGTGTGTGGTTTATTGGCTGCAGAGCCCACTGACCATTTGAAGGCGTTTGGCCTTTCCGGTAGAGTGGCGTCAAGACTCCGAGCCGTGGTGTACAAGTTAGGAGTAGCTCCAGTTTAATATTTTGTTTAATTAAGTGTTTGTTAGTTTTGCTGAGCTGTTTTCCTTCTGACATGTGCGGCTAAGTTTACGGCCCCTCACTGATGAGTAAGTTTTGCTTTCTTTTAAATTTTAGTGATTATTTTTATTTTTCAAACTGTGAAGGTTAAGAGCACATGGTTTTCCAAATTGTAGTTTTGCCTTTTATTAAATTTTAGTACTTCTGGCTGTTAACTAATTTTTAAATTGGCTTTCAAATTAATTCTCTTACACTTTTATTAGTTTTCACCCTTTCTATTCGGCTTAAATTAATTTTCTGTCTCTCAGTGAGGACCACTCCTAGGCTATATGTTACAGTTCATTTTTATTCTGCAGCCAATATTGTTTGTTATGTGTCACTTGTTATGTAGTTTTTGTAAACAAACCCAGAGAGACTGCTGAAGGTTCATTTTACTAAATTTTTAAGCCTTTCTGAGAGATGTAACGTTCTTCGGGTCTTTTAGCCCATAACTCCCCCTTATAGCCTACTTGGTTAATTTAAGGCCTATGCTGTGTCTTAGTAAATGAACCTGAGTATACTGACCACGGTGTTCTTTTTTGCCTAGTTTTGTTTTGATCCGGCATCCCGTTCGCCACCATGGGCGCGCGCTTCCCTGATGGTTTGCTGTGGGTGTGCGAGCGGCGATGTACGGTTTCAATGGTAGCAGAGCGTGGTTAGCTGCTCTCTCAGCTGTCTCTCAGTTCTGGTTTTGTTTGTTGGTGTAGGTTAGTGTTAGGTAGGGGGAGGTTAGAGTACACAACTTTTTTTCCATTAGAAGCTCGCCCTAGCACAGGTTACCGGGTGGAATTGGTTTTAGTGTCTTGCTTCCTGCAGACTTACCCTTTTGCAGGGAGCAAGGGACTCTAAATTGCTTAACCGCTTAATTTATCTAACTGTACTCTACTTCTCCCCTATCAATGTGTTGTTTTGTTATATTTATTGCTTCTGTGTTTGTAGGTTGTGGTTAGTGTATATTTGCAGGTATCCTTCTATTAGGTAGCAGGTATTAAATTCTTCACTTGGACCTCGTCAGTGTAAGCCTTTGTGAGTTGAGTCCACTTAGGTTACTAAGTAATTGTTGCGTACGCTTTGTTGTTTATTGTTGTATTTATTTGTCTTAATTGTTTGGTATGGCGTTTTCCCTGGTGCCTGAACATCTACGCAAGCCCGAGTTGGTTTTTGAGGTCCTGGCGAGAGGACAGAAGCCCGAGGGAGATGTGAGGGCATTAAGAGCTCAATTACGGGCTTGTATAGCGTTGGACCGCAGCTGGAATGCAGAGTTCCAAATTAACACAGAATTTGAGTTTTGTAAAACCCGAATGGAGGAATTAGAAGACGATATTAATTTTGAGTCACTTCCCATGTCCGGGTCAGCAAAGGCTAGATTGGCATCTCAGCTTTTACATTGGCGTGACAGAATAGTTTTACTTATGTCAGCTCCTAGTTTAGACTCTGATATTAAAAGTTGGGCTTTTTCGGCCAGTAACAAATTAAAACAAGCCTTAGATGGTTTGAGTGAGGTGCGCTCGGTGAAAGAGAAGGGGGTACTATTTACCGCTGTCACTCCAACGGAGGTTCCCACTACCATTACTTTTGCTAACCATCCACTGGCTCTTTCTTTCGAGCCTCCCAGAGTTACTATGTCTCCGATGGGTAGTGGCCCTCCTGAAGCGGCTGGTAAGGCATCATCTATAGTTGTGCCTTCCTTTTCTAGCTTTGGCAAACTGCCCCATCCTTTGGGGAGTGTTTTACAACACTTCCTCAGAGTTGATGGGCTTGACACTAATTTACTTATCCATTTCCTTCTGGAAGTTTTTAAGCTAAGAGAATTTCCTGGTATGACAGATGCCATGCTTATGCAGATTTTAGCGCAGTTTTCCTTAAGGCCGCTTTTTGATCGCCTTCTAGACTGCCTTAAGAGAGGTGCCACCTTTGACCAGTTCCACGCCGAGATCTTGGAGTTCTTTGTACCTGCTCGGGTTAGGGAGCGCTTGCGGGTGGAACGCGTTTACCGTCCTCAGGCACCAGACGAGACGTTGAGCCATTTTGTCGGGGAGATACGGGATGTAGCCCGGGTGTTGCGCTTGAGCTTGAGCGAAACGGAGTTGGTGAGCCTTATTTTGGAGGGCATTAAACCTGAAGAACGCTCTCGTTTGATTTTTTGTAGCCGTCCCGCATCTTTTGCGGATTTGGACCGCCTCTCCATCATCTCTAGAGGGGTTCAGGATGCGGATGATCAAAGGGAGGCCATGTCGAGGCATCTTCCTCACTTGCCTCCGGGGCCGGTCCATGCTCCGGTGCAGTCTGAGCCAGCAGCTGCTCCTTCCCGTAGGCAGCCTCCTACCTGTTATGGCTGCAAGCAAGTGGGACATATTAGACCGTTTTGTCCACTTAATAAAAAAAACTAGTAAGCTTGCGGACGAGTAAGCCCGACTCGTGCCGTAAAGGTAATTTTGAGGGCAAATATGTACCTGATTTTGATGGTAAAATGGTAGCTGGTTTAATACAGAACAGAAAGAAAACAGAAAGAAATAGACTTGGGGACAGTTATCATCGTTGGCCGAGAGGGGAGGTTGCTGCTCTGGCTGCGCAGGGAGTAAGGGCTGCCCGCTCAACCTGCCCACAACTGGATGTACTTGTGGGGAATGTGGTGCATAAGGCCCTGGTTGATTCTGGGTCAGCACGCAGCCTGAGTTCTTTGTCGTTTTTTGAAGATCTAAAATCCTCTGGGCTAATACGGCAGGTTGAGCCTAGTTCACTTATCTGCTGGACTGCTTCACGCACACCTTTACCTATTATCTGTAGTGCCCAGATTCACATCAAAATTAATTATTTCTCTTGGGATTGGAGCTTTTTGGTGGCTAAGGACCTGACTTTTCCTTTCATCTTGGGAGCAGATTTTATCGGAAAAACTGGCATGATTTTGGATTTGGCCTCCAGTCATGTTTTCTTTGCTTTCGCCAGGCGGGTGCTCGTTCCCTTTTCAGATGTCGAGTCTCGTGGGACTGCTGCCTTAGAGATGGAAGATAAGAGCTTGACTCCTCCTGACCAACTAGGACATCTTACGCCGAAAGAGGCTGAGGACATAAGGCAGATTTGTTGTTCCAGTTTTCCTGAAGTCCTAACTGACAAACTGGGCACAACCAATCTCTTGGAATACGAGATTCGTCTTACAGACACCCGTCCTGTACGTTCCCATCCATATAAGCTTGCTCCGCCCAAGATGGAAATTCTGAGAAATATGATTGATGATTTACTTAAGAGTGGGGTAATCGAGCCGTCTTGCTCAAATTTTTCCAGTCCAGCGTTTCTAGTGCCGAAACCTAATGGGAAGTCCAGATTGGTCCTGGATTATCGAAAGCTCAATGCTCAGATAGAAATTGACTCCGTGCCTCTCCCCGATTTGCATTCTGCTTTCGACTGGTTTGGTAAGGCCAAGTATTTCTCCATTTTTGATCTTAATCAGGCATATCATCAGATTCCTCTAAAACACGAGTCTCGACCTCTCACTGCCTTTTGTGTGCCTAGGAATTTGTACCAGTTCACCCGAGTGCCAATGGGCTTGGCTGTGGGGGCCCAAACACTCACCAGACTCCTGGATTCTATCTTTCATGATGTCAAATTTAAGTTCGTGTTGAACTATCTCGATGACTTGCTTGTGTACAGTGAGAGTTATGAGGAGCACTTGACTCATCTAGAGGAAGTTCTAACTAGGCTGCGAGAGTCTGGCCTTACCGTCAATCCTGAAAAGGTGAGTTTTGCTCAGCCTGAAATATCGTTTCTGGGTCATCTTGTCTGTTCTCGAGGTGTTTGTATTGATCCAAAGAGAACCCAGGCAATCAGGGAGTTTCCTCCTCCTAAGGATGCCAAGGGGATTGCCCGTTTTGTGGGAATGATACATTTTTTATCGTCGTTTCATCCCCAATGTTGCTGAAGTGGCGGCCCCTCTGAACTCTCTTAGGAAAAAGGGTGCCAAGTTTGAGTGGGGTGAAGCGCAACAGACTGCTTTTGAGCAGCTGAAAGAGGCAGTGATGCAGCCTCCAGTCTTGGCTATGCCTGATTTCAGTCGTAAGTTCGTCTTGCAAACTGATGCTTCCTCCTTAGCCGTTGCTGCTGTTTTATCGCAAGAAGTAGATGGTATCCGGCAGCCCATAGCTTATGCTTCACGCACGTTAACCCCTTGTGAGAAGAAGAGTTGATCTGTTTATGAGCTGGAATGTTTGGCTGTCGTGTTTGGAATTAATAAGTTCAGGCGTTACCTAGAACATAAAGAATTTTTGTTGGAAACCGACAACCAAGCACTTTCTTGGCTCCTTGCCCACCCCCGTCAGCTCGGGAAGATTGGTCGCTGGGTAGTCCAAATTTCTGCCCTTAAGTTCACAGTGCAGCACGTGCGAGGCACCCAAAATATCATAGCGGACACTCTGTCACGCATGTATCACTTACCCAACGACCACCAGAATTTATCAGAGCCGCCATGTTGTGGCGTGCTCCTAGACTTTCCTCTGGCATTTTCGGACATTGTTCCACACCAACTTAAGGATCCCGAGCTGACTGCTATCATCAATGAGCTTAAAAACGGAGGTGCCCACCCTCCTTATTTTCTGTACCGAGGTGCTCTATGCTGCCGTGACAAGGAGCGGAGAAAACCTAAGTTAGTGCTGCCAAGCTTTCTTGTACCGATGGTCTTTCAGTATTTTCATTCTTCTCCTGTGGGCGGACATCTAGGAATTCATAAGACCATCGCGAAGATTAGGGATCAGTTCATCTGGAAAGGTATGGACCGGGATATTGCAGCTCGAGTACGTTCTTGTGAACTGTGCTCGCTAAGCAAACCCGCTCAAAATACCAAGTTGGGTCTTTTGTCATCTGAGGTGGCGGAAAAACCTTTGGAGAAGGTTTTCATTGACTATGTTGGGCCTCTCCCGCGTAGCAAGTCCGGAAATAATTTCCTACTTGTTTGTGTGGATGCCTTCTCCAAGTTTGTTTGGTTGTGCCCATTGCGGAGTGCTACCGCGCAGCTCACGGTGCAAGCACTTCGTAACCATCTTTGTCAACACTTTGGAATCCCCGCCACCTTAGTTTCCGATAATGGTTCACAGTTTGTCTCCAATATCTTTAAAAGAATGTGCTTTGGGCACGGAATCCGCCATGTGACTACTTCCCCTTTCTATCCTCAGCCTTCTCACGCCGAACGGTTTAATCGCAATCTTCGATCTGCTCTCATTGCCTTTCATGCGGAAAATCAGACCACCTGGGATCAACAACTACCTTGGATCCAATTTGCCTTTAATACGGCCCAGCATGAAAGTCACAAGGCGGTACCTTTCGAGTTATTATTTGGCTTTCCGCCAAACAACCCTTTGGCGAACCTTTGGAAAATTAGCGATCTTCTGTCACCTCCTGGTACTCCCAATGTGAAAGCCACTTGGGAGGCAGCCAGGCGGAATCTCATTCGGGCTAGGGAGTTAGTAAGGAGGAAGTACAACCGAGGTCGTATTGTCAATCCCTTCCAGGTGGGGGATCTAGTTTACTGCAAGGCTCACCCAGTCAGTTCGGCTGTGGATAAAAGAGCTGCTAAACTTTGCTACAGGTGGACTGGTCCCCACCGCATCTTGAAGTTTCTGACTCCGGTGACTGCCCGACTGGGAGATCCTCAGTCCGGGAAGATTTTCAGGAAGGCGCACATATCCCATCTGAAGCCTTGCCGGAGTCATCCGTGATTTCTCTTTAGTCTGTACGGGAGGGTTTTAGGTCCAGAGGCCTGATCACCTCTGCTCTTTCTTCCTGATCAAGGTTCCTGTTTTCTTCTTTGTACCCACGCAACTCTTGGAGTGATTTCTTGCCTCCAACTGGATTTTCTTGGTTTTCCCTTCTGCAGACTTCAGGGTTTCCGGTTTATAATTCTTTAACCATTGGGGGGGAGAGGCATTTCGTTTGGTTCTTCATTTTGAAGAAATTAACAGAGGGGAGTTCCTCCTTTTGGGGGGGGGAGTCTGAGCCGGTTCAATACCTATATCTCCCCGGCTCATGTGTGTTTTATATAGTGTATGTGTGTGTGGTTTATTGGCTGCAGAGCCCACTGACCATTTGAAGGCGTTTGGCCTTTCCGGTAGAGTGGCTTCAAGACTCCGAGCCGTGGTGTACAAGTTAGGAGTAGCTCCAGTTTAATATTTTGTTTAATTAAGTGTTTGTTAGTTTTGCTGCGCTGTTTTCCTTCTGACATGTGCGGCTAAGTTTACGGCCCCTCACTGATGAGTAAGTTTTGCTTTCTTTTAAATTTTAGTGATTATTTTTATTTTTCAAACTGTGAAGGTTAAGAGCACATGGTTTTCCAAATTGTAGTTTTGCCTTTTATTAAATTTTAGTACTTCTGGCTGTTAACTAATTTTTAAATTGGCTTTCAAATTAACTCTCTTACACTTTTATTAGTTTTCACCCTTTCTATTCGGCTTAAATTAATTTTCTGTCTCTCAGTGAGGACCACTCCTAGGCTATATGTTACAGTTCATTTTTATTCTGCAGCCAATATTGTTTGTTATGTGTCACTTGTTATGTAGTTTTTGTAAACAAACCCAGAGAGGACTGCTGAAGGTTCATTTTACTAAATTTTTAAGCCTTTCTGAGAGATGTAACGTTTCTTCGGGTCTTTTAGCCCATAACTCCCCCTTATAGCCTACTTGGTTAATTTAAGGCCTATGCTGTGTCTTAGTAAATGAACCTGAGTATACTGACCACGGTGTTCTTTTTTACCTAGTTTTGTTTTGATCCGGCATCCCGTTCGCCACCATGGGCGCGCGCTTCCCTGATGGTTTGCTGTGGGTGTGCGAGCGGCGATGTTCGGTTTCAATAGTCAACAAATGTTTTAGAGTGAAGGAATTTTAAATTCGTAGAAGTTTCCAGGTAATTAATTAGTGAAGTTGAGGGCTGTAAATAAATCCTCAACCATATGTTTTTTGTTTTGAAGGAAGAGTATAGTGGGAGATATATTTATATACATAGTGGCGCATATGTCAGTTTCCTTAGAAGAGAATCTTAGGATCATTGAAAAAACCCTTTTAGGCAAGAAAAAAAATTAATTATGTGGAATTAATTACATATTACCATACAATGTTATATCGGTTTTTCGAAATTAATTTTGTATACACTTCATACAACGACTGAGAACAGAATAACAAATTTTTAGCAATAAAGGATTATCGTTATTAACAAGTTCAAATGCATTACTAATTAAGTTTCTGAGTTCCTCAATATGCTGTGGTGTTGAAGCATACACAGGCTCCTTTATAATACCCCACAGTTAAAACTACATTGGGCCAGGTCTGGCGAGCGCGCAGGCCAATCGATTGTACCAATCTATCCATTAAATATTAGGAATAATCTCGAACTTGGATACACAAATGTGCTGGAGCACAATCTTGTTGCCAGGGAGCGAGTGAATATTGAAAACAGGATTGTTTATAAGCTCGGGAACTACTACTTCTTGCAGCAACTGTAAGCAACTTTCTGAGTTAACATTTCCGTGAAGAAAATGAGGACCAATCAGTGCAGTACTCGAAATACCTCCCCATACCATAACATCAGGCACATTGAGTTCTGCTTGGATTACGTTATGAGGATTTACATCTGACCAGTATACTCAGTTATCCCGATTAACGCGTCCCTTGAGTTTAAAACATACCCCATCAGACCACAACATTTATCGCAAGCGCTTGGAGTAAAGATGGATGGTATGGCTTAAATTTGAATTGCTTTAACATTCTCTGCCCGCTTCTTCCTGATATTTCTAGTTCAGCAGATGCCTTACGGGTCGATTTACTGGAACTGGCTACAAAAGCTTGAGCAATTGTTTGCAGGTTTTTCTTCGTTGAAAATTGATCGTGGACGACCACACTTGTGTTTTCAAGTTTCTTATCTAACTTCTTCATATACTATCGAGTGGGTATCGCGACACCTGGATATTTACCACTTAATCCTCTATTATTACAGCAGAAGTTTATATTATGCTTCCACCACAACTGAAGGATGTTAACTCGTTGTGGGGTTGTAAACATTTTAAAAACACACACAAGTAAATAACAGATGCAAAGAGCGTCACTTTACACTATCCACTGTAACAGACAACAATGAACTTCCTCCGAGTTGCTGCTAACTTAACATTGTTACCAACCCTATCGAAATAAATAATCACAATTTATTAGGTAACTGATATATGCGACACCCTGTATTTCGTATGAGGTTTCCTTCAATGCAGTAGTAATTAAAAAACGTAAAACAGTTCAAGCAAACACATAGGCCGAATGTTGGTAGTAGGCCTATTGTTTGACAAAATGTTTAATTACGAGCATGAAGAAAAGAAAGTAATGTTTTATATAATAATTATGTTTATTTGGGACCATATTTAAAATTAAAAAGAATGTTCATTATAGTATATGTTATTTTAAAATCAATTATTAGAACTTTGATACACGAATAAATTTTAACAATGGAAATGGTACTATAAAGATAGAGGAAGTTTGGATAATTCCTTTTAGACAATTTAATTTTATATGCTAAAATATTTATGGAACTCTTTTGACCTCGATAGTAATGACAGCGGAACGAGTATTGGCGAATTGTTGGACCCAGTAATTCACTTATAAAATGGGTCGTGGGTACACTGTATTAATAGTTAGATCTGTTTACTTGTAAGCTATCATCGGCCGATTAGGAAGTTTTAGTACACAAGTGATAAATATCACGGAAGATAACGATTAATGTGATGGAAATTGGTTGTGGTTCCTATTTATAATTAGTTCTGTTTACTTGTAAGTGATCATCAGCCGATTAGGAAGTTTTAGTACACAAGTGATAAATATCACGGAAGATAACGATTAATGTGATGGAAATGGGTTGTGGTTCCTATTTATAATTAGTTCTGTTTACTTGTAAGTGATCATCAGCCGATTAGGAAGTTTTAGTACACAAGTGATAAATATCACGGAAGATAACGATTAATGTGATGGAAATGGGTTTGTGGTTCCTATTTATAATTAGTTCTGTTTACTTGTAAGTGATCATCGGCCGATTAGGAAGTTTTAGTACACAAGTGATAAATATCACGGAAGATAACGATTAATGTGATGGAAATGGGTTGTGGTTCATATTTATAATTAGTTTCTGTTTACTTGTAAGTGATCATCAGCCGATTAGGAAGTTTTAGTACACAAGTGATAAATATCACAGAAAATAACGATTAATGTGATGGAAATAGGTTGTGGTTCCTATTTATAATTAGTTCTGTTTACTTGTAAGTGATCATCAGCCGATTAGGAAGTTTTAGTACACAAGTGATAAATATCACGGAAGATAACGATTAACGTGATGGAAATGGGTTGTGGTTCCTATGTATAATTAGTTCTGTTTACTTGTAAGTGATCATCGACCGATTAGGAAGTTTTAGTACACAAGTGATAAATACCCGGGAAGATAACGATTAATGTGATGGAAATGGATTGTGATTCCTATTTATAATTAGTTCTGTTTACTTGTAAGTGATCATCAGCCGATTAGGAAGTTTTAGTACACAAGTGATAAATATCACGGAAGATAACGATTAATGTGATGGAAATGGGTTGTGGTTCTTATTTATAATTAGTTCTGTTTACTTGTAAGTGATCATCAGCCGATTAGGAAGTTTTAGTACACAAGTGATAAATATCACGGAAGATAACGATTATTGTGATGGAAATGGGTTGTGGTTCCTATTTATAATTAGTTCTGTTTACTTGTAAGTGATCATCAGCCGATTAGGAAGTTTTAGTACACAAGTGATAAATATCACGGAAAGTAACGATTAATGTGATGGAAATAGGTTGTGGTTCCTATTTATAATTAGTTCTGTTTACTTGTAAGTGATCATCAGCCGATTAGGAAGTTTTAGTACACAAGTGATAAATATCACGGAAGATAACGATTAACGTGATGGAAATGGGTTGTGGTTCCTATGTATAATTAGTTCTGTTTACTTGTAAGTGATCATCGACCGATTAGGAAGTTTTAGTACACAAGTGATAAATACCCGGGAAGATAACGATTAATGTGATGGAAATGGATTGTGATTCCTATTTATAATTAGTTCTGTTTACTTGTAAGTGATCATCAGCCGATTAGGAAGTTTTAGTACACAAGTGATAAATATCACGGAAGATAACGATTAATGTGATGGAAATGGGTTGTGGTTCTTATTTATAATTAGTTCTGTTTACTTGTAAGTGATCATCAGCCGATTAGGAAGTTTTAGTACACAAGTGATAAATATCACGGAAGATAACGATTATTGTGATGGAAATGGGTTGTGGTTCCTATTTATAATTAGTTCTGTTTACTTGTAAGTGATCATCAGCCGATTAGGAAGTTTTAGTACACAAGTGATAAATATCACGGAAAGTAACGATTAATGTGATGGAAATGGGTTGTGGTTCCTATTTATAATTAGTTCTGTTTACTTGTAAGTGATCACCAGCCGATTAGGAAGTTTTAGTACACAAGTGATAAATATCACGGAAGATAATGATTAGTGTGATGGAAATGGGTTGTGGTTCCTATTTATAATTAGTTCTGTTTACTTGTAAGTGATCATCAGCCGATTAGGGAAGTTTTAGTACACAAGTGATTAAGGTCACGGAAGATAACGATCAATGTGATGGGAAAATAACATCCAAGTGTTTTATATAAATGCATTTATTTTAATATAAAAAATTAAAGTAAAATTCCTTTTTGCATTGTTCTAGTTTAGACTGTAATAAATATTTTAGAACTAAAATATATTATAAGAAACTTTGCCTATTCGAAGTAAAATAAACCCTCTGAATCTGGCTTAACTTTTCTATTGTGTCCCAAATTTTTGTGGAGGCAAGACTACGGGTAATTTGTTTTAGGGGTGATAGTCCTCCGATTGTTAAGGATTTTTTTAAATATATATGTTTATTTATTTTTAGATTTGAGGTATGTGCATAAAAAAGGATACGGTAACCTTTTGTAGGGAATTATCAGTTTTACAAACTTGAATGACATGCAACCATGAATAAAGTGGATCTGACGTTTATTCGGATGGATGTTTATGTGAAGTGACAAGTGTAAAAGGTTCATGAGGGTGCAAAATATGAATTTAAACTAGTAGAATGTTTTATAAATAATTACAGAATGCTGTTCCTGTGGATTTTTATTTTCTCTCACAGGAGTTAAGACCTGTTACGGAAGGATATAGAATTATTAAAATGGTCTATATTAATAAGAAATTAGAACACGAATAGTTCTAATTTCATAATTAATTTAAAGTGAAATATATGTAAAGATTTTAGCGTTATCCAGAACCGATAATTTAAGTATTTATTGTTTTCATATTATTATCTAAAGTGAACGTATTTTAGCCTTACTTGCTTACTACGGTGGTTAAAGTTTCAGGAAATAATGGAATACACATATATTCGCGTTTAATAGATGGCTAATGAAATACACAGAAAAAATAAATTTCATGCTTTCATTAAAAGGTTTATTTGTGGATTTCTGAAATATAAAAAACGATTGTTCAGTAAGTAGCCCCTTACGGCTAGGTAAATATAATATATGTTTTGAGAGGTCAATAACATCAAACGTACACAAAGCGCATGCGAAAACTATACTTTTCTATAAACCCATACAAATTATATAAGGGAATTTCATTTGTAAGAGTACAAAAAATATATTATATTAAATATCTCGCGGGCCTAAATTGTTGAATAGAAGCCGCTAAGGTGATTGGTGCAGTCCAGGTGTCCCTGGACGATATCAGGTCTAGCGGCCCAACCTCTGGAGGACAGGTATACTGGGTATCAGGACGTGCAAAAAAGAAACATTATACATAATTAAATTATCGGTATACTGAGTGATTGGCTTCATGACGCTAAGCTAAATTCCCTGATAGGACATGCACCTTCATAGAACTCATACTTGTATATGCAGAAATGAAGTTTCATACAAATTTCAATATATACAGAAGAAATCTTTCTCAATATAAATTGCTACGTTATAAATTCTCATTATTTTCATTAAATTAAGTTTCATTGCAGTGTTTAATTAATAAAAGTCTATACACTATTCGTTCACTCAATGTTACACAAGAAGTTAAACAAATTATTATGTTGAGGCTTCATGACTTAGCGTGCCATGTGTTAAACCTCATATTCCTACACTCAGTTTGTTCATGCAAATTTATTTTTCTGCCTTTTTCTCGTTGTAATAATTTTTACCTATATACCAGTATAAAAATGTTTGCTAACGCTCAGCGCTCAAATCCCATAGAGTGACGTACATCATCATCGATTCTGCGCAGTCAACATAACAAAGAAGTTTCATGAAAGATGTCAAGTGTTTTGGCTACTTCGTTTTTGGACAGGAAACACCTTACGGATAGACAGACAGAAATTACATTCTACCTGCCCTCGAGTGATAGGTTGCTCTAACACTCAACCAATTAATAACGTGGATTTTAAGATGGTAGACCTTTGTAAATAGGCTAAGCCTGATAGGAAAAAGTTTACTGAAATAAACCTGATCCTATTATTTACTCGAAATTTAAGGTGCTCATCATTCTTCATGGAGTGCTGAGCACTTAAATGATTTAAACTCTATGTGCCATTAATCATCAGTTGGGTTGGGTATAATATATTAAAAACTTATGCAGAAATTCTATTGGGTCCCATAAGTTACATGTCAACTAACATATTGGTGAATTAAAGTTTAGGTAAAATATGATTGATTTTTTAAAAGACAAAACATGTCATATTTGGGAGTTTAAATTTATATTTTGTAAATCTTTTTAGATATTCAGTAGAAAATCACCGTATAAAAACGTGGTAAAAATTTTACAAATCTATGTGTTTTTCACGTAACTGTAGTACGACATAGTATGGTCTGGTGCGATGGTTGATTTAATCTGAATATTGAGTTCAGCTCATCTTTACCTCCCGCTTAATGTTTTTGGATCGTCTCCAAAACATTATATTACACTCAATTTTGCACCTGATGTTCTAAAGAGAACACCTCTCCATCTAGATTACTCTTCATTTTATAGTCTGAGTGTCTCAGAAGTCGAAACGATTCAAAATGTTCGTTTTGAGTTTCTTTGTTAACAACTTGTTTAGGATCTCTTCGGGCGGATGCAGTCTCCAGATTCCAGGAGGCAAATATGTCAGATTCCAAACGCTGCAATAAGCGGAAGTTGAAATGAAGTGAATAGAAATCAGTTTTCTCCAGTTCACAAATCACATTAGGAAGTATTGGTCAAGGAGAAACTTAATCAAAATAGAAGATAGACCAGAGGTAAGAAAATTCAACAGGATATTAATATTCAAGTTTTAACATGCACGATGAGTTTAAAAGCCTTGGTTGATGGTGTTTGGTGGTGGTTTTCTCAAGATACCAAAACCCCGCAGCGAGCGTAACTTCTCTTTGAGCAAAAGTTCGTCGATCGATGCTGTAAACAATCCGCTTATCCAACCGTTGGTTGTGGTTTGGGAGTCACCTCAAGACGTGTACTTGCTAAACAATAAACCTAAGTTCTGGTTTCAAACAAAGCAGACTGTCCCTTTTAGAAACCATACGCTACTAACTCTAGTATTATGCACTTTAATTCTATTATGAGATGAACTATATCAGCAGGTTTATAATAAACCTAACAACACTGCAGGATTTCATAATATTTTACCCGATTTCAAATAACACTACAATCTGTAAACAGTGTAATATGAAACGTAAATATCGGAAATTCATAAAGACATGAACTACTGATATATGTATGAATCACGCAGTAATACTTCATTTCATAATTAGTATTGTTTAGCCATAATATTTCAATTCAACGCTTTTTCAGAGACCGAAACTGTACAAACACTGTTAATACACTTATTAATACACGATGAAACAACACTGCCCTTATTGTCGTAATTCAATTATCTGAAATAAAATTATGTTATTATATGTGTAAAGGAAAACATCGACACGAATAAACACACGCACATTACGCCACAGGTGTACATTGTTGTAATAATATGACATAATACTTTATTGCAGAAATTCTCAGCTAAAAAAATTGTTACTATTATTTTTAAACAAATGTAAATGTTTCTATAATAGCATTAATTAAAAGCACAGTTATTAATTACTCTGCCATTTTCTGTTAAGAATCACGTATCGGCCTTATCCAATTTAATAGTCTGACTTGAACAAACCAAGTCTTAGCTTAGGATCTTCTACTTCCGCAGAGCCAACGAAGAATTTGATTATTACATTTTCAAGGTTTCTAAAACAGAGCTAAAGTTTTTAAAGTATGCAATTTTGGAACAATCCAGATCTTATCACTTGCAAGGCTGACAGGTAGAGGATTCTGACAACGGTCTGAAGCAGACTTTTCAGGGTTTGGTTGTTATTTCAATGTTCTATACCTAATGATCGCAGAGTACTTCTCTTTTGCCAACCTTTTAGTCAGTTGCGTGAGG
Organism: Homalodisca vitripennis; assembly: GCF_021130785.1. Lineage (NCBI taxonomy): Eukaryota > Metazoa > Arthropoda > Insecta > Hemiptera > Cicadellidae > Homalodisca > Homalodisca vitripennis. Next base: position 21,019 of record NW_025780458.1, on the reverse strand, counting down.
AACTTGCTGATGGAGAACATGCTTGAAAACGGAGAACAAATTTTCTTTGAAATACGTAGCTATTTCCTATTTTCAATGTGCCACTTTGTTCCACTACAAAGGTATACAATTACTGTTCAGTATGGTTTATTGATAAAGATTACCTCCTTTAATCAAGTTACCAATATTCAACCTGATTTCCAAAATTGGTCAATGATTTTTTTAAATTTTAGATTCATTTCTAACGTTAGTACTATGTCGAAGAAATTCTAAACTAAGTTGTCATACTATCAGATTTTGCAATATTATCGCTTCATCAGAGATAAAAAGAATTAGGCATACTTGCCATCTTTAGCAAAAGCTAATCTTCCCTGCATTAAGCTAAGAGGTCTTTCTGATATTATTTACACTGATCACTAAAAAACACATTTTATTTATTCGGTAATCTCCTCTTTTGTGGAGAATTTCAGTTTTTCTATTTTATTTTCCTCTTATTCCCATTATGATTAGAGACAATTCCATACGCCTTCTTCGTGGAAATTGTCAATATTCTGGCAAACTCTGATACAGAAGCAATATTGATCAAAACTAGTCGTTGGTTTGTTAATCTTTAGCTAACCACGACCAACTCAACCTCTTCAACCCTCCTGTACAGGTGGTTGCTTATTATCGGCTCTCAAGAGGTTAATTTTGTAAAAAGCCGTTTTGACGCGGTTTGCTTTACATTTACTGACCAGTTAGTCAGCTGTTAGCAGACAGTCGTATGATTTAATACCCCGTCTCCTATTGGTTCGGAGAAACCACAAGCCGTACCGCCCCTTCAGGTCTGTTTCTCTGCTGAAATGTATTCATTCTCATTATGAGTCTCGCAATGGTTTCATACATATAGGTGTGTAACCTGTGTCCCCTCGCTCCCACCGGGGTCCTAGTTTGTTTAAAACGTATTGTGCCGTATAACCCCTTTTGTATTTCAAGAGCTGTAACTGTTTTATGTGGGTATTCTAAACCCTCGTTCTCCCTCCTTCTACCAAGGGACCCTAAACTTTGCAAACTGTAATTTACTCTGTTATTCACAAGTGTCCAAACCATGTAAAGTCCTTGTTACAACCGTTTCGATTGGAGGTGGAAGCCGTGCTATGTGCCATATGAGTACAACAACGGTGATTTTGCAAACCTCCATTCTTATGTAATTATTTACCCTTTCTCCTGTGTGTAACTCTTCCCTCAGTTTTTAGTGACTTTGGAAGGTTTGTAGGAACACGAAACTTGTTTGTGGACTATCTATGTGTGGCTGCTTTCATAGTCAGGTAATTTTTTATCCTTGCGTTTTAAGTGTTGTAAACTTGATCCTCAGTTGTCTTCGGAATTTGGTTCTTCAAGAGACATTGGGTTTTGCATAACATGTAAGGTATTGAGATATATAGCAGCCTCGTATATGCTGTTGAACTTTATTTTACGACAAGATATTTACCTTGCTTGTTCAATAATATAATTAAGTACATTACTATCATTTGAACTATCATGATCTTAAAATTTGTATCTTTATTCTATTGCTATTGTTTGTTCGATGATATGAGTTTAGTATCGTTACAAGTTGATTTTGTTTACTGAATTTTCAGTATTTCTATGGCATAAATAAGTTTATATTCTTGCTAACAATACTTTAGGCTATTTTTTAATGGTTATGCCATTGAAAGAGTAATTAGTAAATATAACTATAGAGATTTTTAGCATTCACTTTGTTTTTTGGAGCCTCCGCTTTGATTTTTAGGCCGTGTTAGAGATGAATAGTGTCTTGTCTCTATAAAGTTTTTGTTAGAACTGTAACCCATAAGTATTTATTTTGGGACTTTTTGTGTTTGTATGAAGTACAAAGATAATGTGAGCTCTTTAGAAAAATCAACAAATAACAATTTAAGGTACTTGTTTAGGGATATATAATTTAGAAAATTTTTCCTAGACTGCTTAAGGGGAGCACTTCGTAAAAAATCTCAAAAATTACAAATTTTTTTTTTTTTTTTTTTTATTAAAGTTTGGAATTTCCCGATAACAATGGTGGTATTAAATTTTTTTTATGATGACTAGAAGTGTCCGAAATATTTTTTTTTAAATAGGCCTGCAGGCAGTTTCGGGCCTGTAGCAGTCACACTTTGAATGGTGCTGTTATAGTACTACTTCGTTGCAGTCATGTTCATGATTTGGTTGGCAGTGACAGTTTGTTATGTCAACAACTTACACTAACCAACAAAACATCTGTTTTATAACCATTGCTTATAACCTAGGTAGCATACATGTTTTGGTTACTGACATTTCTGTTTTAGAGAGTGAAAATTACGTAAATGATTATGGTTTTTTGTGAGTTTAGTGGAGAGTTCTGAGTATTTTTTGTTATAAGTGTAGTGAATTTTATAATGCCACGTTCAAAGCCTGCTTTCAAGAAACGCGTTTTCAAAGGAAATCAACATAACCCTCCAACTAGTCCTAGGCCTAGTTTCTCAGGATCAAGTAACAATCGAGGTACCAATACTCCAAATGTGGATAGGCCAAGACCTCAAAGTGCATCTTCTAAGAAGGTCAGTCCTTTTTTGAAACAGTACCAATTGAATGAAAATGATGAGTCTGAAAACTGTATAGTTAATATAGGATTGTTGAATGAGGCTCTTAGTAACGTTTCAGTGTGTAAAAATTGCCATGGCCAACTTGTTTACAAAGTAAAACACATTGTAGGCCTAGCATCAAAAATTATAGTCAGCTGTTCTGATTGTGAAAACACTATTACTGTGACAAACTCTGAATTAGTCAGTCAGGCCTAACACTAATCAGAATGAAGCAAAGTCTGATAGGCCTAACACATTTTATGACCTAAATCTTCGTTTGGTTTATGCTATGCGTAACATAGGCAAAGGTAGAGTGGCTGCGGAGAAAAATTTGCGCTTTTATGAATCTTACACCTCCGCCTTTGAGATATCATGAACATGAGCATTACTTGGGTTCAATTGCTGAGTTAGTGTGTAAGAAGTCAATGCAAAGTGCTGTGCAAGAAGCTGTATCGGATAATGATGGTTGCAGAGACCTCGCTATAGCTGCTGATGGCTCATGGCAGAAGCGGGGTCACCTTTCACTAAATGGAGTGGTATCAGTGACATCTTTATCAACCGGTAAGGTCCTAGACATCGAGATTTTATCTAAATATTGCAGATGCACTAATAGACTAAACAACACGCATGGTGATGGCTGTATCGCAAACTTTGAAGGTTCTAGTGGAGCCATGGAAGTTGCTGGAGCAGTCGCAATTTTTCAGCGCTCGCAGGCATTGTATGAGGCTCGTTACCTTGAATACCTTGGTGATGGAGACAGCAAGGCGTACTCCAGTGTATGCGAAGCCAAGCCCTATGGTGATACTGCCATAACAAAGATAGAATGCATAGGCCATGTCCAGAAACGGATGGGATCGAGATTAAAAAAATCTAAAAGCTAAGACTAAAACACTCCCTGACGGCTCACGACTTGGCGGCAAGAACAAGCTAACAGATTCTGCCATTATTCAGCTCCAAAAATACTACGGATTGGCAATTAGACGCAACACAAACTCTGTTGAAGACATGAAAAAAGCCATTTGGGCAGAGTTTTTCCATGTGATGTCTTCTAATGAAAGGCCTCAACATGGACTATGTCCAGATGATGAAGAAAACCTGGTGTAAGTACCGCAAAGCCGTAAAAATCCAATGAAAACTATGATCATGGCAGCCATTTTCACTTGCCTGAAAACCTAATGACATTTATTAAACCTATTTTTCAAGATCTAGCCAATCCAACTCTACTGGGCAAATGTACTAAGGGAAAAAACTCAAAATCCCAATGAGTCCCTCAACAATGTCATTTGGACCTACATACCTAAAAGAACATTTGTGGAGATTAAAACTTTGAAATTTGGCATATATGAAGCTGTTACAGCTTTTAATGATGGCTACATTGGCAAATGCAAAGTATTTCAAGAAATAGGAGTGTCACCAGGGCAGCATTTTATTACAGCAATGAAAAAGCTTGACCGGCGGCGAATTTGGAAGGCAGAGAAAGCTCAAGAAGATATAGAGAAAAAAATTAGACAGAAGAAAAACTTACTAAAAAGAAGTCTGGAGGATGAATATGAGGAGCAGGAAGGAGATCAGCCAGCCTATGCACCTGGAATGTACTGAAAAAGGTAATAAAGCAGTATTTTTTCCGTTTTTTGTGTTTTTCCGAAAGTTGCGGTTTTCAATACAAAAGTACATTTTTTCTCAAAAACTACAAATGGTAGGAATATGAAATTTTTTTTTGTATGTTTGTAGCACTGTTTTACATATGTGGAACCACTAAAAACATCACATTTCACTGAGTTCAATATTTATATACATACATATACACATATTTATATAGGTTTTTGACAAGCGTTTAAAACAAAAAATATATAACTTTTAGGGTATATGCCAAAAAAAATTTTTTTTTTGGTTCCACGTGTTCCCCTAGAAGCCCTCTTTAAATGAAAAAAAGAATTATGAAGATACCTCAAGTAGTTCTTGAGATAAGTGTACCTATGTTAACATTACGAAGATAGGGCGAAGTGCTCCCCTTAAAAGAAGTCGGGACAATAAAGTTGTGAACTAAAAATAGTACAGAAACTAGCAAAACTTCTTCACCTCCCACTTCATTCTGTTTAGGCCAAAGGTGTAAGTCTAAATAATGAATCATCAGCAAAACATTATCTTGAAGAGTTTAGTATTACATTTTTGTACTTATATATATTAGAATTAAACACACAGACTATATTGTATCCCAGCACGCAAAAACATTTCATTTTATACTTATTATAAAGGTAAAGAACACGCAGATAATAACCCTTTCATTGTTTACATCGTTATACATGGATCTAGGCTACTGCACACACCCACCTCTATCAGTAAATATTGTATTTTATTTACGGCACTAGAATAATCATCACAGATTATGAGTATTTTATTTACTGCACTAGAATAAACATCGCAGATTATGAATAATTTAATCGGTTTTTTGTTTATTACATTATCTACAGTTTTATTTAAATAATAACTTGTTTTCTGACCACTATGGTGTACATCTAGCTAAAACTTTCCTTAACAAATCCATTACTGTTTGGACTAGATATGTCTAAAGATAATACATAAAACCATGTTATAAATGGCATAGTATTGCTATGGTAGCATTTTCCAGTGATTGGATGTTTAATACAGTTTTATGAACCCCGAATCCGTTTTCATATTTTATAAGAAATTCACTTATAACTATTATAAATAATATTTTATCAGGTATACCAACCTCTCGACACTCATGGCAGTCAAAGTAAGAACGGAGCAAATAGCAGGACACACTCTGCATATAGTGGAGTAACTTGCACATACACAGGCCTAGAGTCCAGCCGTATGAGAAACAGTTTCGCCAACTGTAACAGTATTAAACCACCAATTAGCAGGTATACCAACCTCTCGGCACTCATGGCAGTCAGAGTAAGAACGGAGCAAGTAGCAGACACACTCTGCATATAGTGGAGTAAATTAGACATACACAGGCCTAGAGTCCAGCCGTATGAGAACAGTTTCGCCAACTGTAACATTATTAAACCACCAATTAGTAGGTATACCAACCTCTCGACACTCATGGCAGTCAGAGTAAGAACGGAGCAAATAGCAGACACACTCTGCATATAGTGGAGTAACTTGCACATACCCAGGCCTAGAGTCCAGCAGTATGAGAAACAGTTTCGCCAACTGTAACAGTATTAAACCACCAATTAGCAGGTATACCAACCTCTCGACACTCATGGCAGTCAGAGTAAGAACGGAGCAAGTAGCAGACACACTCTGCATATAGTGGAGTAACTTGCACATACACAGGCCTAGAGTCCAGCCGTATGAGAACAGTTTCGCCAACTGTAACAGTATTAAACCACCAATTAGCAGGTATACCAACCTCTCGACACTCATGGCAGTCAGAGTAAGAACGGAGCAAGTAGCAGACACACTCTGCATATAGTGGAGTAACTTGCACATACACAGGCCTAGAGTCCAGCCGTATGAGAACAGTTTCGCCAACTGTAACAGTATTAAACCACCAATTAGCAGGTATACCAACCTCTCGGCACTCATGGCAGTCAGAGTAAGAACGGAACAAATAGCAGACATACTCTGCATATAGTGGAGTAGCTTGCACATACGCAAGCCGAGAGTCCAGCCGTATGAGAACAGTTTCGCCAACTGTAACAGTATTAAGCCACCAATTAGCAGGTATACCAACCTCTCGGCCATTATGGCAGCCAAAATAAGAACAGAACAAAGCATACACACTGAATATAGAATAGCTTACTAATATACAGACCTAGTGTCCAACCATATGAGAACAGTTTCGCCACCATTGTTGTTTGCTTGAGGGCATTAAAAGAAAAGAAGTGTTACACATATTGTATTATTTTTTCAGTACGATTGGCAACAGTAATGATATTTTTCACAATTTTCAAAAATTTCCAAACATTTATTTTTTACCCACTCTAAAATAGTAGATCACATCTGCATCACAACACATTGTATATTTCTCTCATTAACGCGGCCTAAACATACAAGGAAAGGTAAGGGAGGAAGGATCAGTATTGAGCATTCCAGAAAGCTAAAAGTATCTTATAACGCGGTTAGAGTGTGCGAGAGAACATTTCATGGTTTTTGATTGTTACCATGTCTATGTAAGACACGGTTAACAATCAAAAAGATACTAGAATCTTTATATACTAATGTAACAGCATCCAGAGTTCTGTTGTAACACAGAAAGCGGTATGTGCGGTAATAGAATTACTGTAACAAAAGACGTGGCGACGTGCGGTAACAAACCTCCGTGATGAGTTCCCTTCTGGGACCAATCTAAAGCGCGATGCTTCCTCTCTCTGCAGTCTCAGAGGGATAAGATATGCAGAAAACAGTAGAAGGCATTTACTTTATAGTAAAGGAATTTCATGCAATACAATATGTAAGTAATTATGAGCTGTTGAGTTAATGACATATTTAACTTATCCCCTACGTATAATAGTGTACAGTTCTTTTCATATACATTTCAAAATTAAAAATATATATTGCATCAAATATGAAAAGGGCGAGAATAGTGGTTAAATTAAAACATACATATGGAAACTAAGTATATACATTAGGCATGAATAATGCAATCTATAACATTACACCAGTCTATAGGTTGAAAGACAAAAAGGAATTTTTTTACACATTTGTATGAAATTATATTATACCATAACACCAGTTTTGCTGAGATTCCATTGATTTTACAACTATTAGTTTACTTCTCTTAGTTCTAAAACTTTCGTCTCTCAAAATGTCCCAAACTTTGAACCTATAAAGTTCCTTAGTGTTAGAATAGAATCGATGTCTGGTTTATGACGTCTAGCCTATCTGCTGCGTATTAAGAAACTATAAGTTCGACATGCTTTAGTCTCTCAAAATGCCTCAAAACTTTGAAGCTATAAAGTTTCTTGGCGTTACAATAAAATCGATGTCTGGTTTATAACATCTCGTATATCCTCTGAGTATTACGAAACTCAAATTTCGGCATGCTTTAGTCTCTTAGAATGCGCCAAACTTTAAGCATAGAAGCTATAAAGCCCCTTGCCGTCACAGTAGAATCGATGTCTAGCTTATAACATCTTGTATATCCTCTGAGTATTACGAAACTCAAATTTCGGCATGCTGTAGTCCTTAGAATGCGCCAAACTTTAAGCATAGAAGCTATAAAGCCCCTTGCCGTCACAGTAGAATCGATGTCTGGTTTGTAATATCTCGTATATCCTCTGAGTATTACGAAACTCAAATTTCGGCATGCTTTAGTCTCTTAGAATGCGCCAAACTTTAAGCATAGAAGCTATAAAGCTCCTTGGCGTCACAGTAGAATCGATGTCTGGTTTATGCCATCTCGTATATCAGCTGCGTATTAGGACTATAAGTTCAGCTTGCTTTAGTCTCTCCAACTGTCTCTAACTTTGAACTTTGGACCTATAAAAGCTCCTTGGCGTCACAATACAATCGATGTCGGGTTTATGACATCTCGTATATCCTCTGCGTATTAGGACTGTAAGTTCAGCTTGCTCTAGTCTCTCCAACTGTCTCTAACTTTGAACTTTGGACCTATAAAGCTCCTTGGCGTCACAGTACAATTGATGTCTCGTTTATGACACCTCGTATATCCTCTGCGTATTAGGACTGTATGTTCAGCTTGTTTTAGTCTCTCCAACTGTCTCTAAATTTGAACTTTGGACCTATAAAGCTCCTTGGCGTCACAATACAATTGATGTCTGGTTTATGGACACCTCGTATATCCTCTGCGTATTAGGACTGTATGTTCAGCTTGTTTTAGTCTCTCCAACTGTCTCTAACTTTGAAATTTGGACCTATAAAGCTCCTTGGCGTCACAATACAATTGATGTCTCGTTTATGACACCTCGTATATCCTCTGCGTATTAGGACTGTAGGTTCAGCTTGTTTTAGTCTCTCCAACTGTCTCTAACTTTGAACTTTGGACCTATAAAGCTCCTTGGCGTCACAATACAATTGATGTCTGGTTTATGACACCTCGTATATACTCTGCGTATTAGGACTGTAGGTTCAGCTTGTTTTAGTCTCTCCAACTGTCTCTAACTTTGAACTTTGGACCTATAAAGCTCCTTGGCGTCACAGTACAATTGATGTCTGGTTTATGACACCTCGTATATCCTCTGCGTATTAGGACTGTATGTTCAGCTTGTTTTAGTCTCTCCAACTGTCTCTAACTTTGAACTTTGGACCTATAAAGCTCCTTGGTATCACAGAAGAATAGATGTCTGGTTTATGACATATCGTATATCTGCTGCGTATTAGGACATTATACGTTTAGCATACTTAGTCTCCAAAAATGCCTCAAGCTTTGAACTTTGAAGCATAAAGTTTACTTGGCGTTACTATAGAACCATCCCTTTGTTTATGACATCCCACCTATCAGTTGTGTATTAGGAAACTTTAAGTTCAGCATGCTTTAGACCCTGCTTTAAACTTTGAACTTTGAAGCTGTATAGGTCCTTAGCGCCATAGGAGAATCGATGTTTGCTTTATTACATCTCGTATATCAGGTGCTTATTATGAAATTTTAAGTTGAAATTGCTTTAGTTTCCCAAAATGCCTCAAGCTTTGAACTTTGAAGCGTGCAGCTCCTTGGCTTCATAGTAGAATTGATGTCTCGTTCATTACATGTCGTATATCTGCTGTGAAGTAAGAAACAATAGGTTCTCCATGCTTTAGTCTCTCTAAACGCCTCAAACATTGAACTTTCAAGCTACAAAGCTGTTTGACGTCACAATAGAATGTATGTCTGTTTTACGATATCTCTTCCATCTGTATCGTATCGGAAATGTATAAATTCTGAATGCTTTCAATTCAATGTTTTATTGCATAAAAGACAAGATAAATTGCATCGAAATCGTCATGACATTTAAAAGCTAAAATTTTGCATTCATCATTACAGTGGCTCTCATTCAGACTTACAGTTTTCCATTCACCAAAATTCTCATTCATTACATAATTTTCCCAATCTAATCACATGGTCAGCCAATTTGGTGGTCCCCCATGAACTCCTCTGTACTATAAAAAGCTTTCGAGATCAGCGCGGTTTTCATACAAGTTTTAAATGCCTTAGGAATTGTGGCAATTTTGATTGAATTTAGCAGTTCCTTGTCGAACTGAACTCCTGCCTGCGAAGGCAATCGTTCATAAACCACCATCCTGTGTCTTCCAGTAAGTAGTTATTCCTGTCTCTAGTGTCATAAGAGTGTACATCCCTACCTCTTATTACCTCGCATTTTGATTTGAAAAAAGAGATGTTTCCAAAATATAGAGGCAGGGAAGCGTCAACAGTTTAAGATTTTTCAATACTGGTCTATATGACTCTCTGTTTAAATTTTGCGATTATTCTAACTTTTTTTTTCTGCAGGATGAATATTCTATGAAAATGTATGTGTGCACAACCTCTCCACAAGATCACTCCGCACGAGAGATGTGGGTAGATTATTCCATAATACGCAGTAATCAGTACTGGAATTGGGCAGTATTTGGAAAGCTGCCTCAGAACATAATGCCTGAAGACAGTTTTGAAGAGACGTTGTTGATGTGAGAATTCTATGTCGGCCCTCTATCAAGGTACATCCCAAGGAATTTAGTCCAGAGGACGTGTTCGACTTCAGTTTCATCCAACCTGACTGTTGGATTCCATTTTCAGTCTTTATTTCGCAAACAAAATTTGATGAAAGTTGACTTTGACTGGTTTGTTTTGATATTGACCTCGTTGAAGTGCTAGTTTGTATTGTTGAGTTCTGTGAATATCACAATTTGAAATTCTAGGATTATTTTGAGCTGAAACATACAGGCGTTTCATCTGCATAGTATTGGATATATTGCCCTTTATTAAGCGATGAGCCAGATTCATTGACATACAATAAGAAGAGAAAGCGGAACGACCGAGTATGGAACCTTGAGGGACTCCACAGCTCAGGCACTCCTCCCCCGATTACATGTTTTGAATTTTGACGAATTGTTTTCTATCACTAAGATACGATTTGAGCCAATCGTGAGGCACTCCCCATATCCCGCAATATTCCAGTTTTTTAGTCAAGGTGTAATGATCAACGCAGTCAAAAGCTTTCGATAAGTCTAGAAACACACTAAGTGTGTCTCTTTGACCTTCAAGTCCATCTACTATCAAGTCAACTAGACGTACGACTGCGTCTAATGCTGACTTTCTACTTCGGAATCTGAAACTGATTTATTGATAGCAGTTTGTGACGATCCGAATTAAGAAGACCTTTTCAAAAACTTTGCTGAAAGACGGCAAGATCGAAATCGGGCGGTAATTTTAAACGGAACACTTGCCGCCTTTTTTTTAAACCTGGGGTGGCTTTGGCCATTTTGAGAGAGAAGGGAAAAGTTCCAGAGCGAAAAGAGAGTTAATTAGGTGTTCGAGTGGCTTTAGAAAATGATTTGAGCACTGTTTTAAAAGCCACGTTGACAAATAATTCAAATAATTTTAGATGGAAAATCTCTTATTGGAGATTTTAATATAGATATAGGAAAACATAGTCCCGAATCTGAAGCCTACCTATCTCTGTTCCAAAATAATAGTTTTAACTCGCTTATAAATGATAACACTAGAATAACTACAGAACATGCTTCATGTCTGGATCACATTTTCGTCAGGCACAAAAATCTAACAAACTTCAAAACAGGAATTTTTCACATTAACATTACCGACCACAGTTTAACAGCATTAACTCTAAATAACTTTAATGTACACAATTTGCAGCACAACAAAGAAGTGACAATTAAAAAAATTAACTTTGAGGGTGTTAAACATTATTTATTAGCTTCCTCCTGGGATGCAATCTATCATACGACAGACGTTGACCTGTCACTAGATATGTTTTATGATACATTACATGAAAGTATAATTTCAAATACCAATGAAAAAGTATTTCTGCCGAAATTCAGCAAAGCTAAATTCAAAAGTCCGTGGATAACGGAATCACTGTTAAAAAAAATAAATAAGAGGAACAAATTAGTAAAAATTTTGAAAAATAGACCGTATGACAAATCTTTTTGCAATTACTTTAATAAATTTAAAGACAATCTTCAAACCGAGATAAGTTGTACAAAGAAAAACTACTACCACAATTTAATTCATCGCAATGCAGGTAATTCAGCATATCAATGGAAAACAATCAACAGTCTAATTGATAGAACTGATAAAAAACTAACTACTAAGATAAGACTGGAGGACGGCACCATAATCGATAAGCCAGAATCATAGCCGACATATTCAATGAATACTTTGTATCAGTCTCTCAACAGCTGATAGCCGGCCCCTCCCCCCCTCGCGAGGCAGCCCTCGCACACTGTTGCCGTCAACCGCATTCCATGTTCCTGAGTCCTGTCACTCCGCTAGAAATAGCAAATACCATTAAATCCCTAAATAATAAAAGATCTACTGGAATTGACAATATATCAGTCCAATTAATAAAACATATTGAAACTGCTATATCTGAAGTATTATCATATATTGTCAACTTAAGTTTTGAAACAGGCAAGTTTCCTTCTAAATTAAAACAAACTATAATTGTACCTATTTTTAAGAAAGGCAGCCCCGAAATTATACAAAACCACAGACCGATTGCTCTATTGCCTATTATATCTAAAATTCTAGAGAGGTGCAATTAAATCTAGGCTACTTTCATTTTTAAATAACAACAACTTTTTTTCATCTAACCAATTTGGCTTTACTAAAGGTAAAAGTACAGAATCGGCTATTGCAACTTTTATGGAGGGAATTTTAAACAGCATAAATAATAGTCATAAATGTACAGGATTATTTATAGATTTTTCAAAGGCCTTTCGACCTTGTTGACATTGACATACTTCTAGACAAATAAGAACTCGCTGGAATAAGAGGACCTTTGCTAAAACTGGTTTAGTAGTTTTCTAAAAGAAAGAACCCAGCAAGCAAAAATTCATAACTGTCTCAGTCACGCAAAAATCTATTGTGAAAGGTGTACCCCAGGGATCGGTACTGTCTGCAACACTATTTTTAATTTTCATAAATGATTTAATGAATGTTCCATTCAAGGGTAAAATAATAGCATTTGCCGATGACGTTGCCATCCATTACTCCAAGAAAAGTTGGGAAAAACATATGGGTCGACATTACTGAAGATTTGCAGTCTTTGGGAACCTGGTGTATTAACAACAGAATGAAAATAAATGCTGAAAAAACAAACTTTATTAATTTTGACCTAAAACAATACTCTTTCCCTAATACTTTAAAATATCACGATTATTTAAATTGCTCAATCAATGATAACTGTCCCTGCCCGATTATTAGTCAAGTAAACTCATATAAAATATCTGGGCGTTAATTCTAGACGAAAACGCTTCATGGAAGCAACACATCTATCATCTACAGACCCAATTAAGAAAAAATATCAGAACGTTCTATTATTTAAGAAATCTTTTAACCGATGACCTTTTACGTATGCTATATTTTGCCTTAATCCACTCAAGACTGACTTATGGTATAGAAGTGTGGGGTGCAGCAAACAATACCACACTAAATCCATTAGAAATCATACAAAAACACTTTATAAGGATCATAACATTTAAATCCAAACACGAACCGTCCTTGCCTCTATTTCGCCTCCTAAAAATTCTGCCTCTGAAATACCTTTTTATTTTTTAAAGTATTAAAAATGTTTTACATATGTAGTGGAAATAAATGTTCAAAACAATTTCGCTTCTATACCAGAGCAGCTTCTAAAGTAACATACATTAGACCAAAAGTGAATAAAACTATGTTCAGTAAAAACATTTATATTTTTAGGCCCAAATAATTTTTAATATTTTACCAATAGACATAAAAAAACAGTCAAAACATAAGGCTATTTCAGATTAAATTAAAATCATGGCTGTTTGATAAAGACAACATTAATGACCTGGTAGAAATATTACATTAGCTATAATTATGAAAATTAAAAACGAATTCCTATTGTAAATATATGGAATAGAGTTTATATGCGTTTGTGTAAATATTTTTAAGTATTCAATTGTTTGGCTTTATTTAATGTATTGGATGTTTTTAGTTCACCTACTGACGAGGTTACTTAGTGAAGTGAATAGTTTACTTAGTTTATTTTACTTACTCGTATTAATGTAAAAGTGTACTTTGGTTCAGTTAAATAAATAAGTGCTGACACTGCAGCGGACCGCTAGGTTATAAGTAATATTTAGGACTGTTTGATGTAAGAAGTTCTTGTTTATTTTCATTGTGCTAGTCACCTTTACTTGATGCGGTGACTAGTCATTCCAAGTTTTTTTACATATGTTTACCTTTGTTATTTGATGGTGGAATAAATACATTCTTATTCTTATTCTTCTCTTATAATTGTTGTAATTTCCTCCTCTGTGACCGGAGACAAAACCATGGAGGCTGGTGGGCTCCGTAATAATGGGGGGAACGACTGGGTCTGACACGGATTGATTCCTTGGCCACCTCCAACCGAAGCAAATAATTTTTTGAATTCATCAGCGACCCTGTTGGAATCACTGACTCGTTAATTTTCGATCTGTATTTCAATTCGTTTTGTCGGAATATTCATTGTTATTGCTAATTATGGTCTAAGTGGTTTTTGAAACATTTTAGGGCGTGTGAGCAATGCTTTGGTTGTGTCATATGTTTTAGCAGCTCTGATCACCTTTCTGTAAATTCGTTTGTAATTTTGAAAAAACTTTTAATTTCTAGGTTTGCTGAGTGCTTGGAAATTCCTGAGAGAAACAACAATTTCTCTCGCGAAATTAATATACCTTTGGTAATCCATACGCACTTTCGTGTTCTCAGCTTTTGTTGTGTTATTTTTAAGGGGCAGCTCACATCCAGGTGAAAGTTAAACGTTTCTTTAATAGATTCAAATTGCTGTTCTACGGGATCATCAAAATTTATAAACTTCCAACTCTCTCACGAAAGCAGAGAGTTTAGAAGCGCGATGTTTGTGGGCGTTATGTTTCTTATTGTCTTTTTATTGTTTGGATGCCGTGTTAACTCGTGGCCTTTGATTATGGCCTTTGATAATGGTCCGAGATGGCTGTGTTGAACAATAACACCTTACATTTATGTTGGTGACGATATTGCCGATAGCTGTCGCCGAAGTGGCGGTTACTCTTGTCGGTTCCTCTATTGACCATACAAGACCGAAAGATCCCAAAATGTCAGAGAAGCGTTTTGTCATCGGGGCTTTCACATCTAAAATTTCGATTTTGAAGTCACCCATGACAATGAAAGTTTGTTCTTTCCTTGATACGTCTGTCAGTATATCTTCAAATTTAGAAAAAATTCTTCTTAGATTCCGTTTGGCGACCTGTTAAGGGATTTCTGTTAAGGAAACTATCTATAAATAAAATATGTAATATTATCCTTCTTCCACTGACATATAAATTATGGAAACTAAAACCTAGGTCATTATGTTCATAAGGGTATGTTGCTTCAAAAGAAGACCATGATGATTTGATGCAATTCCTTTTTAATGCACATTGAATATCTCTCTATATATACAGATGTTAAACATTTACAATTATGGCGTATTTTTAGTTTTCCACCTTACTAGTATAGTATGTCTGACAACACTTGCTACAAAACGGTGATAGTGAAAATAATCTAAGTTTTATTTGTTTAGTAATTATAAAAACATTGGACTTTGTAATAAATTGCTTCTAAAGATACTCCAATATAACGGGTCTACATAAAACAATGTGTATTAAGACACATTCCAGCTATAATTTTTTACCTGGGATCTTTTTTAATTATTATGTGCATTAAAGGCAAATAAAGGAGTACATTGCGGAATATGACAGTTATCAGAAGAAAATATGGTTGTTCAAGATGAATGTGGGATGTACTTGTACAACCTCCATAGCGAATTCAAACGAGATATTATTAACAATAAAGATTCCATTCCTGTGTATATATAATAAATGAGATGGGTGTAGGATGTACAAATACCACTTTCACAACTGACACTACAAAGATTTTAACAAGTAGAGAAGTCCCGCTCAAGAGTCCAGCCACAAACGAGATGAATGTGGAGTGTACTGTCACCACCGTCACAGCTGACACAAAGAAGATGTTTATAAGTAGATAGATCCCACACAAGGGTCCAGCCACAAACTAGATGAATGTGGGATGTACTGTCACCACCGTCACAGCTGACACAAAGAAGATGTTAATGAGTATAGAGATCCCGCACAAGAGTCCAGCCACAAACGAGATAAATGTGGCATGTACTGCCACCACCGTCACAGCTCACGCAAAGAAGATGTTCATAAGTAGAGAGAACCCGCAAAAGGGTCCAGCCACAAACTAGATGAATGTGGGATGTACTGTCACCACCGTCACAGCTCACACAAAGAAGATGTTCATAAGTAGAGAGAACCCGCAAAAGGGTCCAGCCACAAACTAGATGAATGTGGCATGTACTGCCACCACCGTCACAGCTCACACAAAGAAGATGTTCATAAGTAGAGAGAACCCGCAAAAGGGTCCAGCCACAAACTAGATGAATGTGGCATGTACTGCCACCACCGTCACAGCTCACACAAAGAAGATGTTCATAAGTAGAGAGAACCCGCAAAAGGGTCCAGCCACAAACTAGATGAATGTGGGATGTACTGTCACCACCGTCACAGCTCACACAAAGAAGATGTTAATGGGTATAGAGATCCCGCACAAGAGTCCAGCCGCAAACGAGATGAATGTGGGATGTACTGTCACCACCGTCACAGCTGACACAAAGAAGATGTTTATAAGTAGATAGATCCCACACAAGGGTCCAGCCACAAACTAGATGAATGTGGGATGTACTGTCACCACCGTCACAGCTGACACAAAGAAGATGTTAATAAGTAGATAGATCCCACACAAGGGTCCAGCCACAAACTAGGTGAATGTGGGATGTATTGTCACCACCGTCACAGCTGACACAAAGAAGATGATAATGAGTATAGAGATCCCGCACAAGAGTCCAGCCACAAACGAGATGAATGTGGGATGTACTGTCACCACCGTCACAGCTGACACAAAGAAGATGTTAATAATTAAGTAGATAGATCCCACACAAGGGTCCAGCCACAAACTAGATTAATGTGGGATCTACTGTCACCACCGTCACAGCTTATACAAAGAAGATGTTAATAAGTAGAGAGATCCCACACAAGGGTCCAGCCACAAACAAGATGAATGTGGAGTGTACTGTCACCAACGTCACAGCTGATACAAAGAAGATGTTAATAAGTAGATAGATCCCACACAAGGGTCCAGCCACAAACTAGATTAATGTGGGATCTACTGTCACCACCGTCACAGCTTATACAAAGAAGATGTTCATAAGTAGAGAGAACCCGCAAAAGGGTCCAGCCACAAACTAGATGAATGTGGCATGTACTGCCACCACCGTCACAGCTCACACAAAGAAGATGTTCATAAGTAGAGAGAACCCGCAAAAGGGTCCAGCCACAAACTAGATGAATGTGGCATGTACTGCCACCACCGTCACAGCTCACACAAAGAAGATGTTCATAAGTAGAGAGAACCCGCAAAAGGGTCCAGCCACAAACTAGATGAATGTGGCATGTACTGCCACCACCGTCACAGCTCACACAAAGAAGATGTTCATAAGTAGAGAGAACCCGCAAAAGGGTCCAGCCACAAACTAGATGAATGTGGGATGTACTGTCACCACCGTCACAGCTCACACAAAGAAGATGTTAATGGGTATAGAGATCCCGCACAAGAGTCCAGCCGCAAACGAAGATGAATGTGGGATGTACTGTCACCACCGTCACAGCTGACACAAAGAAGATGTTTATAAGTAGATAGATCCCACACAAGGGTCCAGCCACAAACTAGATGAATGTGGGATGTACTGTCACCCACCGTCACAGCTGACACAAAGAAGATGTTAATAAGTAGATAGATCCCACACAAGGGTCCAGCCACAAACGAGATGAATGTGGGATGTACTGTCACCACCGTCACAGCTGACACAAAGAAGATGTTAATAAATTAAAATAGATAGATCCCACACAAGGGTCCAGCCACAAACTAGATTAATGTGGGATCTACTGTCACCACCGTCACAGCTTATACAAAGAAGATGTTAATAAGTAGAGAGATCCCACACAAGGGTCCAGCCACAAACAAGATGAATGTGGAGTGTACTGTCACCAACGTCACAGCTGATACAAAGAAGATGTTAATAAGTAGAGAGATCCCACACAAGGGTCCAGCCACAAACTAGATGAATGTGGAATGTACTGTCACCACCGTCACAGCTGACACAAAGAAGATGTTAATAATTAAGTAGATAGATCCCACACAAGGGTCCAGCCACAAAACTAGATTAATGTGGGATCTACTGTCACCACCGTCACAGCTTATACAAAGAAGATGTTATCAAGTAGAGAGATCCCACACAAGGGTCCAGCCACAAACAAGATGAATGTGGAGTGTACTGTCACCAACGTCACAGCTGATACAAAGAAGATGTTAATAAGTAGAGAGATCCCACACAAGGGTCCAGCCACAAACTAGATGAATGTGGAGTGTACTGTCACCAACGTCATAGCTTATACAACGAAGATGTTAATAAGTAGAGAGATCCCACACAAGGGTCCAGCCACAAACAAGATGAATGTGGGATCTACTGTCACCACCGTCATAGCTTATTACAACGAAGATGTTAATAAGTAGAGAGATCCCACACAAGGGTCCAGCCACAAACAAGATGAATGTGGGATCTACTGTCACCACTGTCACTGCTGCTACGGTCTGCTTAAATCATTGATTCTATTGCTTTGAAACGATGCAAAGGTTGTGTGAACTGCTGTAAATACATTGTTGTTTTTACCTACATAAGAGAAGTGTGTTGCGAAAAGCATTTTTAAATCATTTAAGCCTATTTTTGACCAGGTAGATTCACTTATGTTTTACCAGTTCTTTTTATAAAGCCTCAGTAGTTATAATTGTAACTGAAGCTTCAAATATAAATATTAAAGCTTTTGGAATTTTGGAATTTGTTCATATATAGGGTTTCCTCCTACTTATAATTTCTTCGAAAAATAACTTGAGTACTGCATTACATTTGCTTTGTTGATGGGGAACATTATTGGAAGGGTTTCTTTTTTAATTAGTTGATAAGCTTAATTAAAAGTTAATTCTAAAGTTTCGTTTCGGAACTATTTCAATTAACTCCTACCAAAGTACGGGTATTTGTAAACATCTGACAAGAACATTAGTTTACTGCTTGCTAGTAGTTGCATGCTTAATACCAAGGGAAATTCAGTCAACTGATTGTTGTTTTTGCTCAATTTCAATTGAATGAGTAATTCTAGTAGTATTGCCATTTCTTTACCATATATTTTTGGTTTAAACTAATAAAACATCAATTGTTTGAATTCTGTAATTGTTGTTTTAGAAAATTTACAGTATACAAATTTTTAATGCATACCATTATACAACATTAAACAAACAAGATTCTTATATATCTATCTTTTGTTATGAATTCCAATTTTAAATGTTAAGTATCGTGAAATTTATCGTTCAAAACCCGTGTATAAAAGAAGGAATTTCAAAAACCATAAACATACTAAAATCACAATCGTTATATTTAATCTAATAAAACTATATATATTCGGGAATTAAGAGTTAATTATACAAACTAATTTTAGTGAACCTATAGATGAATTTATCTAAGGAAATCATCGATCATATGATCGTGTTAGAGGCGATTGTTTCACTATACTCTCGTTTCAATTGTTGCCGAGATCAGCGTGATCTATTGATTAATATATCTGAATTATTTTCTTTTTCTGAATTTCTGTTGAATTAATATTTCTTCAGAATGAACTTCTCTATTGTTTTACGTAAACCTACTTTGAGTTGTTTACAGTGAAAAGTACTTTCAACACTCGTTACTGACATTGTCGGATTCTAAAGCAAACATAGATATAGACACATGGCTATCCTTATAGCTTCCATATTGTGGAAGGAAGACTGAGGCCAGCCAAACACATTTACCACACAATACTTGGTGGTACACATGATTGATGGTTGTTTGCTCAACGGTTAGAGAAGGATAGAGTGTTTCCCTGTAAATGTTGCCGGTATGCTTTGAAATGTAACTTAGATATAGACACATAGCCATCCTTTCAGTTTCAATATTATGGAAATATCATTGACCCAGCCCAAACATTTACCCACACAAAAACTTTGTGGAACACATGAATGATGTATGTTTGCACAGCGGTACAGAAGGATTAGAGTGTTGTCCTGTAAATAATGCCGGTATGTTTTGAAATATAACTTAGATATAGACACATGCCTATCCTTATAGTTTCCATATTATGGAAATATATCCTGACCCAGCCCAAACATTTACCACACAAAAAACTTTGTAGAACACATGAATGATGTATGTTTGCACAGCGGTACAGAAGGATAAAGTGTTGTCCTGTAAATAATGCCGGTATGCTTTGAAATGTAACTTAGATATAGAACACATGCCTATCCTTATAGTTTCCATATTGTGGAAATATTACTGACCCAGCCCAAACATTTACCACACAAAACTTTGTAGAACACATGAATGATGTATGTTTGCACAGCGGTACAGAAGGATAGAGTGTTGCCATGTAAATAAAGCGGGTTGCTTTGAAATGTAACTTAGATATAGACACATGCCTATCCTTATAGTTTCCATATTATGGAAAATATCCTGACCCAGCCCAAAACATTTACCACACACAAACTTTGTAGAACACATGGAATGATGTATGTTTGCACAGCGGTACAGAAGGATAAAGTGTTGTCCTGTAAATAATGCCGGTATGCTTTGAAATGTAACTTAGATTATAGACACATGCCTATCCTTATAGTTTCCATATTGTGGAAATATTACTGACCCAGCCCAAACATTTACCACACAAAACTTTGTAGAAAACACATGAATGATGTATGTTTGCTCAACGGTAGAGAAGGATAGAGTGTTTCCCTGTAAAATGATGCCGATATGCTTTGAAATGTAACTTAGATATAGACACATGCCTATCCTTATAGTTTCCATATTATGGAAATATCACTGACCCAGCCCAAAAATTTTACCACACAACACTCTGGGGAAACACATGAATGGACGTATGTTTGCACAGCGGTACAGAAGGATAGAGTGTTGCCATGTAAATAATGCCGGTATGCTTTGAAATGTAACTTAGATATAGGACACATGCCTATCCTTATAGTTTCCATATTATGGAAATATCCTGACCCAGCCCCATACATTTACCACACTAAACATTTTGTGGAACACATGAATGATGAAAGGATGAAGGGTTGCACCTCACATAATCCTGGTACGCTTTCAAAT
>NW_025780457.1:0-48218 GCF_021130785.1 Homalodisca vitripennis | reverse complement strand
GAATTAAAATTTTATTTATTAAGTATTCAGTTTACTAAAGTATTAATTTATTCAGAAATTTTCATTTTTAGCAATAAAACAAATGTAGAAACTTTTGTTAACGCTCAATCAAATTCCATACGCCAATAGGAGCAATGACCACGCAGTTTTCTTGAGACATTGTGCAGACAAACAGACAGAAAAAAATACGTCCAGACCCTCGACTACTAGACTCCGACAACGCCAAGAAAATACACAACCCATATTTCAATAATAAATTATTTTCAACAATATTGTTTCTGATGGAAAATAAGAATATATCCTTCTCACACACCGCTGTGTTTTCAGGCAGTAATTTATAATTACTCCACCGAGTCCCGTCCTTCGGAAAGGATCGCCCACCGCCCCTCATCGTCCAGTTCTCCAGGCGGTTCATCCGGGACACAGTACTAAGCAAGTATAAGGAAAAGAAAGGGTTAACTGCTCGACAGATAAATTCCGCCTTCCCGGATAAGATCGTCTACGTCAACGAGCACCTGACTCCTGATAACAAAATTTTTCTCTCTAAGTTGAAAGTTAAGTGCAGAGAAATAAGGTACCAATACGCTTGGTGTAAGGAGGGGAAGTTTTTTGTCAGGAAATGTCAGGGGGACCGCTATATCAAGGTGGACTCGTACGATGAACTAAACAAGCTTAAATAAACATGTAAGTCACAGTATTTATTATACAATTATTTATTATTATTAAGTTTTGTTGTTGTTGTTATTTCAGAGCTCTATTGTTGTCGTTAGTTATTGTTATTGTTGATTGTTTCATTCATAGTTATCTGTTGATTGTTGCTAATTTATACTGGTTTTTTATTCTAATTCATTATTTGTATATTGTTATTTATTTCTATGTTACTTATTTATTACTATAAATGGTTATTTCACATGAGTTAAGCTTTAAAAATGAATGAACACATGAATAGCGAAGGTACTGAATTACAAGTATTTTTTGATTATGGAAGTACATTGAATAAATATAACTTAATTTATAACTAATATCAGGAGTTTGAGGAAGAATTTTAATGCATTTGTTGTTGAATTAAGTAGTATCAAACAAAAAATACACTTTATTGTGCTAAGTGAGATTTGGATTAGTAGTGATGAATTACATCTTTATGCACTACCTGGTTACAGTACTTATGCTAATTGCAATAACAATTATAGAGCAGGTGGTGTTGTGTGTTTTGTTGATGAATCAATAGACTGCAAAGAAATCTTGTTATCAAATAATATGACTTCTGCCGATGCCCTTTTACTTGAGGTCAAATTAAATAATATGTTTTTTAAATTAGTCTGCTTATATAGATTACAAAATGTACATGAGAACTCCTTTTTGCTTGAACTTACTCAACTTGTCACTGAATTAAGAAATAACGTTATTTATATTGGTGATATAAATATTAACTTACTAGAGGAAAACACAGTAACGTATTCTTACAAGGATATTTTAAATAGTAATGGTTTTGTTTCCTTGATAAATAAACCTACTAGAATTACTGATAATTCACGAACCAGTATTGATCATATCTTTGTTAGAAATAGATATATAAATACATTCTATAGTGATGTATTTGAGTTAGGTATTACCGACCACTGTGTTTTGGGGCTTAAATTTAGTAAGCAGACAATAGAGACTATTGATAATAGTGTTGTTAATGCATTTAAGTATAAAATAGACTATAATAAGGTTAAGATTGAATTAAGAAACGTTGATTGGAGTGAAGTGTACTTTGAAAACGATGTCAATTTTATGTTATGACAGGTTTTATAAAATTCTAGATAATATTATAATTAATAATAACAGGATAGTTTCTTTAGACTGTAAACTGAGGAAAGCCAAGTTGCTGAGTCCGTGGATTACATCAAAACTACTTAAAAAAATTGGAAAACGAAAAAAACTTTTTAAAATCTCGAAAAGAAGACCGTATGATACAGAATTTATTAACTATTTTAAGAAATTCTCCACAAACTTAAAATCTGAAATTGATTTTGTAAAAAAATAATTATTATTCAAATATGTTAGAAAACTGTAAAGGAGACATTTCACAACAATGGAAAATAATCAATGGCTTAACTGGAGGCAACAAAGATAAATGCGTCGACCGGATTGAGCTTGATAATGCGACAGTGATAACGGAGCCGCTCTCTATTGCCCAGGTAATCAATAGGCATCTTATCTCAGTACAGTCCGTCCAACAAGGTTCAGCACCCTCTAATGAAACATTCCCTACCCGTGTCATACGTAATTCCTTCTTTATAACTCCTACCACCGTGGATGAAGTAACAGCTGTTGTTCATAGTCTAAAAAACAAAAAATCCACTGGCTATGACAAAATTAACGTTTGTCTGTTGAAAAATATAATAAAAGAAATTGCGCCAATTTTGGTTTACATCATTAATAACAGTTTTTCTAGTGGTATTTTTCCAGAAAGTTTAAAACTAAGTTCAATAGTACCTATTAAAAAAAACCAAATTCTTATAAACTAGACGACCTAAGACCTATTAGTCTTCTTTCTGTTTTTTCTAAATTAATTGAGAAAATTATGTTGATAAGGTTAACCAAATTTCTTAATATATCACAATTTTTTAGTGACAAACAATTTGGTTTTATTAAGGGCAGATCGACAGAAAGTGCTTTAATAAATGTAACTGAACTAATTTTTAATGGCTTAAATTCAAAACAAAAAACAACGGGCTTATTTGTCGATTTCAGAAAAGCTTTTGACATGGTAGATCATGAGATTCTCTTAAACAAATTAGAAGCTGCTGGTATCAGAGGAATAGCTCTGAATTGGTTCCACAGTTTTATTACCGGAAGAAGACAGCAGGTAAAGATAAATAATAACTTTAGTGATCCACTCATAGTTCAAACAGGTGTCCCGCAAGGGTCAACGACCTCTGCCACTCTTTTCTTAATATTTATAAATGACTTATTGGATATTAATTTTAAAGGAAATATAAATGCTTTTGCAGACGATATAGCTCTATTCTACACTGGAAAAGATTCTGGCCTTCTTACTAATTCAATTAACTCTGATCTCCTACTACTAAGAAAATGGTGTTTAATAAATAAAATGCAAGTGAATGTCAGTAAAACAAATTTTATAAATTTTGGTTTTTTTGGTTTTGACTTACCTTCTCCTTTAATTTTCCATTCACTAAACTGCAATTTTCAATTATGTAGCTGTCAACCTTTGAAAAAAGTGAAATCAATAAAATATTTGGGTCTTTTGCTTGATGAAAAACTTACCTTTGAACCGCACATTTTAGACTTGCACTCAAAATTAAGATCACAAATAAGAAAATTTTATTTTTTAAGAAATTTTTGTAATTCTAATCTTTTAAGAACCCTTTATTTTGCATTAATCAATTCAAAACTACAGTATGCTCTAACCTTGCTGGGGGGGTACTTACAAAACTTTAATAGATAAGATAAGAACAACTCAAAATTTTTTTCTTCGAATAATTCTTAAAAAATCTAAACGAGCAAGCTCGTTCCCTTTGTTTCAAGAGCTACAAATCCTACCTGTTCAACATCTCTTTATATTTAAGGTCCTGAGACTGTTTTTTGTTAGGAGCGGAAATAGAGAAAGTATTATACCAAATGACCATATTTACAGTACGAGAAGCTTCGTAAATAAATCGTTTAAATTACCAAAAGTCAACAGATCTATTTTCCGTCATTCCATTCAATACCTAGGCCCTAAATTTTTCAACCAACTTCCGCTTCACATAAAGAACTCAATCAATATGAAGTACTTTTGTAAAAAGACAGTCGCTTGGCTTTATGGTCAGAAGGATGTAAGGTGTTTCACCAACGTGCTAGAGTAGTGGTTTTCAAGCATGTTTTAAATGAATATCTCTGCTCACAGATGCTACAGCGGGCATACAACTTGTAATAAGCATAATGCTAGACTCTAATTAGTTTATTTTAGATAATTTAGTTTAGACTTAGTTTAGATTAACCTAATCAGTTAATTAATCATAGACTGGTTGCTGATTAAGGAATTTTAATTTATATATGTTTGTAATTGGCCAAACTACTTGTAAAATTGGCCAGTTTTTTTCTCAATGGTTCAAATGATTGTATTGTGGAATTTCTATATGGGAAATAAATTCATTTATTCATTTATTCATTTATTCATAATTAATCCAGTTACCAATGCGTTAAACTTTGGTGTTCAAGCGTGCGTCTTCTACTGGCATTAGACTTGTCGCTGAAACCTTCTCCATGAAAGTACAAGGACTGTTTCTGGTGAATGGTGTTAACATATTAAAATATTATAGACAGTTTAATTATTAAGTGCATAAATTAATAATCCAATAAATAAATACTGGAAATTTTAAAATTAAAAATATAATATTTCTCTGTTTTCTTTTTTAACGTGACGATATTACCAGCAGTTACAATTACTAATAAGACACAAGTATACTATTAAGACTATAATAAACAGTTTTTGTTACATAAGTAATTTTAAGTGGTATTTATATCACTGACATAATTGGTATCCTTAAATGAAAATTTCCATGATCATTATATAGTAATTTATTTGAAAGAGGCTAAATTTTACAGTTAATCTCATTTATTATTCATAAGTAAGTGAAATGATGCCAATAAAATTTAAATTTAAATTACCTTAAAGTGTATTTTTAATTTTCAATTATTATAAACAGTGCTCTAGGTTTAAATAAAATGTGAGGGAATTAAAAATAATATCAATATACGCTAATTATTTTTTATTTAAAAAAAATAAAGTTTTTCATATATCAGTAAACTCCACTCAAGATCTATTACTATGAGCAATACCTGTTACTGTTACTGTTAGTTGGTTAGCAGTACCACTGTTGATTTCTTAATTCTAAACAATGTAATTTTTACAAAGTGGCATTCTTGTAAATGTAGTAGAAATATATTTTATGGGAAATACTTATTAGGAAAATTTTAACTGTGTACCCCAAGAAAGTTACTTGCATAGAACCATCATACTATTATTATAGTATATATTCGATAATCAGTATTAGTTCATTTTCTATTATATTTTTACGAGATTATATTATTTTATTTCCCTTAAATTTGAAAAATGTATGTGTTGACAACATTGTATAAGAATTACGATAACCTAAGATAATTAGTTTTACGTAACAGTCAAACAGTTGTGAAAGGTTTGACTGAAACTGGTCAAAGCAAAGACAAAAGTAGCCATCTCTCTACTCTACCATCGTCCGTCGTCTAAAGCACAAAGAAATCATTCCAATCCTAACTCTTGAGTATCACGTAAGACAGGCCCTACCTTCTTTCTGTCACTGAAGTTGAACCTTTATTGGATCAGTCTCTTCATTCTGCCACCTTTATTTCTTCGAACGATTTATACGTGTAATTTATATTGTTAGAGCATAGTCTTCCTTTGCTTTTTGAATATATTTTTGATGGAAATGAGTGCTGTTTATTGCATATATTGAATTTAATGATTCGTTTATATGGTAGAAATAAATGTCATCTAATATACTGAAATACGTGCATACTACTTTATGTGTTTTCTGAAGTAAATAACATAACATACTAAAGAAATGCAAAAAGCTATCGATGTCTAAAACTGATTTAATGGTGTGTTTTCTATTCAAACGCTAATTTTGTTTGTTCTAAAGGCTTATAGGTTGTTCTTAATAACATTTACACATTAGAGATTATAAAAAATTTATATTAAAAAAAAAACATTAATACTGACTTTTACACCAAATGGCTGTTTTCAACAGTATTATTCTCGTTTAAAATATATTTGTTCAAGATACTATCATAGAGATAATACAATAGATTTATGATTACAGGTATATTGCTAATAGTAATTGTAGCTTATCACTATCTGTAATTATATGGTTTGAGATTATGAGTTTTATGAGTATTGTGATTTTTACTTTTTTAAATACAAATTTCAAAGTATAATATAATGATAACATGTTTGATAACAATTAATGATTTTTCTGTCGTACACTCTGTTTCGATCATTAACATGTTTTCTCCATAACCATGTGTGATTTTCTTAAAAATAGGATGATTGTTGTATTTATTACTTAGTCAAAAGTAATCGTAGAAAAAAGGAGACAACATAAATATATAAAAGAATACAATGACACCAGCAGATGTAATGATAAAACAAACCATGCAGCCGGCCAAATTAGGAATCTAACAGGACATTCATATACAATAATGTCCATGTCATTATTACGACTTGATTCAGCGAATAGCAACATCTCGTGAATACGGCAAAGGACATGGATTTCGTGAGGGGAAGGAATGAATGAAGGGCCGTCTCAGGCCTACCTTTGTATGGATCTGAAATATGTAATGTGAGTCTGTAATACTATTTTATAACATAAATGTTACTACTAAAATTTTTTCCATATTATTAGTAACCCCAAGTGCACCTGACTAACATAACATTTTGTAACATTCTAGAGCCTGGAGTATTTTCTTATGCGTACAGCAAAATAAATTTAAAAAATTAGAAAGGATCATCGAAAGACTGAGGTAACATTGAATTGTATTCTGAGAATCTGGCAGATAGGAGCCTAGATAAAAGCCTAATGAAATTAGGAAGGATGTGCACCCATTGATAAGGGCAACTTGATGGTTACAAACCAACAGGTGTTTTTCAGGAAGCGCATGTAGAAATCCTGAACACAGACGGGATTAAAAGAACCACTGATACTGGTATTTCCTGTGTTAAAAAGGAGGCTATTTTGATATAAGTTACCAACATGGAAATTGAAACGACTTCAAAGCTCACGAACCTTACATATAGATAAACATAGATTACAAAAACCAGGTCGTATACTCGTATATCGAGCATCTTCCAGAGTTAAAATGCTACTGTAGGTAGCATCGCGAAGAAACATGATCTATTTTGGGATGTGATTTATTAGGAGTACGAAGAATTCTGATCTGCCTACCGCATAAGCTTTCTCTCTAATACGTTAGAGTGCAGCACTGAATTGACGGCTTTACAGTTTGTTACAGAGTTACTGCGAAAATAACCACATGCTTTTAAAACCTTTTAATTAGAGATTAAATAGTGGAACATGTTATAATACAAAACTGAATTGCAAAGAGATATAATTAATATTCTTAAAATGTATATCATATAATCTCTACCAGATGCCTATAATAGCAGATACTGATAATATATTTTTTCAGTACGAGGTTTTACCATGATACATATACCGTGAAAATAGATAACTGGGTGGTCAAAAATTTGTATTCCTTGTGTTTTATAAGTGTTGTTACTAGCCGAGGTCACGTCACGACACATGTTCAGAGATAGAGGCAAACAAAAAGTTGAATGAGTAACTAATTTAAAACTGTCATCTGTCAGAATTTGTAGTTTACGATTCTTAATGTGTATATTACTTATTTTACATAAATTACTAAGACGTAGTAACTGAAGACATTCATTAGAAATATAGTTGAATAAAACACCGTGAACACCGATACTTCATAAATACATAAGAACGGGGGGTAAAGAACATTGAAGGTATCCTGGCAACGTTTGAGGTCTTTGAAATCACACATGTTCCTAATTGACATTTTTTTTTTATTTTAAAGTCTCTCAAAGGATGAATTTGAAAACAGTTATTTAACACAAAAACCTATATGTAATTACATAAAATACATAGCCAAAATAAAACAAAATGCTGATTTTTTTGTTCAAAAACGAAGGCATGGATATTAATAAAAAAGCGCTACTTAATTTGGAATATTAAATGTGTTTTACATGAGTAATCTCTCTTAACCTGTTTGCATATGTTGTCCAAAATTATTGCAGTGAATGTGTATTTGAAGATATTGTAAGCTATGGGGCGGATAAGACAAACCGTAGAGTGGAATTTTTCAAGTCAAACTCGAAATTTTAAACATTTTTATAATTAGCAATAAATAATATAGAGAGTTAATGCTAAATTTACTAATCTGAGGGTTGTTCAATTTTTTAAAAGATTGTAACATAAACCGGTATTGATGAGAACGATTTTAATAAATTTGCAATTACATTGATTTTAAAGTATAATATCTCTATTGCAGCGCAAATTAGGCTCAGGGACATGTAACAATCCTGGGTGTGGTGAGGTGAGTATAAACCGCTGCGGTCGGTAATGGGAAGTTAAAGGGGCAACAAGGTCTCTCTCCTTAATTAGTTCAGCAAATTCGCATTCTATTTGCAAAGGCGGCTTTGTTTACTTACCCAAGATAGCTCGAATTTAAATAATTAAAAAAAAAATATTACGTACTCTTACAAACACTTTTATAAGGCGAGTAAAGGCGAGCAGGGTCAGGTTTCCAATCACAGCTCTAATATCGCATGATTATGATTGGCCAATCAGATGGCACATGAATGATTGTTAAATGATTTATTAGTGATATGCCAAAAGTTCCTAATAGCAACCTCTTTGTCAACTTTTTAACCTTCATTAACAAAGTTACCTCTTATAGGTTATTTTCTTTGAAATTTTAACTGTAGATTATAGCATTATATACTAGTAAAAGTAATATCAGACACAAAATCTTTATCACATCTGATTGTTACTTTTTGTTAAATAGTTACTACTGCACACTAGCTATTTGTTAAAATATCGTTCTAAAAAACATTCTAATGTAGTTAATTTAATTTTAGCTAATCATTTCTGTACAAATGTCTTAATACTTTGCATATCTCTTTTCTTCATACTCGTACTGTATTTGATCCAAACCGATTAAACAAACAACAATATCACAAATCAACCAGTTACAGGTTTATGAAAAATTTCTTACAATACATATTAAAAACAAATAATACTTTATCAAAGCAAATACTTACTGTAGTTTAAAATTTTCAGTATGGGATTTGGAATGTGTCATATTAGACCAGACTAAACTAAAATTTCAATTTTGTCAAGTTAAATGAATTCATGAATAGTAAGAACGGATTAAGAATGCAATAAAATAAAAAAATTGTTTTAAAGGGATATTATAATGATATCCAGCATATAATGCGTTATTTATTATAAAGTTGAGGTTAACACTAAATCTTTCAATAAAATATGCCTTTTAAAAATGTTATTACTAGACCAACGAATTAAATTTTTTATTTCATTAACGTATATTCAATGCTAGGTTGCAATTATCCAATGTAACTCACTATGTATACTTTGTTTTGTACAGTACAAAGGAATAATCAAATTTATTACTAGTGATAGTTGTGCTTGATACCAGTTCCAAAATATAGGTAACTAAATCACTTAATAAAGTATTATTGGGCCCAAGTACAATAATGACCCTAACACTCTCTAAATTTAATTGTTAAAGTGGATATTTTTGTCTAATGTTGATTGTTTTGTCTGTTTGTAGTTTGTTCTCTTGAATTAGATATATTATCTTTGTAATGACTTAACAGTTTATAAACGATTTACTTTAAGGCTTTTTAGCAAACCTTATGCGGTACTGGAGTTATTGTATTACTTTTTATAGACTGCTAGACGTGTAGTATTTCTTGCTTACATTAGAAAGATGTTTCGCGAAAAACTCGGTTTTTGATACTTCTGGAAAAGTACTATAAATAAAAGTCTGAAACATTATTAATATCTAAGTTCAAAATATTTATTTTTATGTGTCAAGTATGAGCTAAAAAATAGTTTTTGTGCAAAAATACAATAAAATCGTCGTAATTTATTTTTAAATGTTTGATATACATCGTATTATGTAATGATAACTGTTGATTTAGAAAAATTAAAAGACCGCTTAAATGACTCAATAGTTCTTGAAGACAGATTTTTTCTACTTCAAGCAGATAAATAAGCTACTCAGTTCGCATTGTTAAAATTATTCTGATTGGAGATTACATGGATTGATACTCACTCAATTTTCTCAGTATTTTTGATATCAAAATTGTTTATCAAAACAGACAAAATCAATTTAAGTGGATACATATGGACAAACGGCCAATTATGTAAGGCAGGACAGACACTATTTACACAAAGGTTAAATTTTCAAAGCTTAAAAACATTAGAAATTAGTCTACATTAGGACTGACTGATATTGACTATTAGTTTAAATGTATGGTAGATATTGAATAAATAAATCAATCTAGATGTAACGTGCGTGTAGGCTATATTACAACATTTAAACCTACCTAACTGACTATAATTATTAAGCACATATACAATCATATGTTATAGATTGTGTGCGTGTGTGTGTGTGTGTGTGTGTGTTTCAAGATTGTACTTTACGAGTTTATATGTTGTATATTCTGAGAAGCATGATTTCCTGCACAATATGTTGAATTTCACTGTCCATACGCCGCATTAAATATGTATTACATTCCTTACAACTACTATAAAAATCGTATTCTTGTTACTCGATTGGTTTACAAGATTGTACCTCATGCTACCAGGCACATGAATTGAAGGGCATATAGAATAGGTTAATTACAGTTATGTAGGCTCCTGATTTCTATTCAATACATTACTCTATCAGGAACATAATGGGAGTTAAATTAAAAATAGAATAACATGAGTTCACTCCTTATTATCAAATATTATGTTGGGGCTTATTATTAAATAACTATTCTATAGTGGTTATAAAAATGTAGGCTTGTACTGTTTTTATAACATAATTAGTCTATTATTTGTATAAAAAATAATAACATAAAAATGTTGAGGGAAAATGAATTTATTTAATTTGGTTCGAAAGAATCAAAGTTTATTAAGATATAAAATGAACAAATGTTAATTTGATCTTTGTGGAAACCAACCAGTTCACCACGGCACGTTATTGATTTCTCTATGGCGTATTTAGCATCATCACAATTAATTTAATACTTTGAAATCTGGCTAAGATACAACTGTTCATTATTTGATGAGCTGAAAAATGTTCTCTTTCATTTGACATCTTTAGAAGGAAATGACTACATTTGTTAAACATCATTAAAGGGATGCTTCCATTCTTTCAGCTGTATTATAAAAAGTCGGTTACATACCAATTTATACATAAACCATTAATTTAAAAGTCTTTCTAAGCAGTTCAAATTTGTATGATAAAATGTACAGAATCCTGTATGTGTCCTTTTTTCGTAATGGATAGTTCTCTCTCCGTATTTCAGATAGTTTCTTATTTTAATATATTGCATACTTACGGAAATCAGTTATTTTTAGTATGTATTATGGAGTATTATGACACATATTTAGACCAACGAAACGTCAATATATTATTTTATAGGTTGCTATGTAGTATATGAGATATAACGTACGGAAGAGGTTGACGTTAAATAGAGCTTTAATTTACAATAATTCAAACAGCAATAGTTTATAATTTATAGATTTTTCAACGTAACTATATTTCTTGTGACGAGGTATTCAACGTCAGTAACACATTATAGTTCCAGGAGGTAGTCTGACAATTTTAACGTGTTATAAAAAAAAGATCACTTCGTTCTGACCATTCGCAACTAATCTATCGAAGATATCCCAGTAATCTATCGAAGGTATAACAGTAATCTATACATCATAAGACTTATATGACAATTATCATGAAAGCATGTATTCTGTAATCTGAATACAAAATTGACATGTATACACATTACGGGTGTAATACATGTAACACTATAAATAAAAATATAACCGACTATAATGTTTAAAACAATCAAAAGAAACCCATGAGCGTTTGATTGCCCACTCAAGAGATCTGAGCCCAAACAAAGTCAACGTGTCTGTAATTTCCCTTGAGGTCTAAAGTCACACAACCTACAATTTATGGCGCTTGAGTTTCCGAATGAATAGGTTTGTAATTACAAAACGAATAACAATTAAGTTTGTTTATACTTGTTTGTAAATGATATAGATGTAGTTAAAATTTTTGAATTTCTTTTATACAGATTAAAATTTACCTTCTTAATTAATTTAATTTGTGTTCTAATATCTTACGTTTCAGGGACTTAGTTTTACTTAAAGCACATCCCAAAATATTTTATTTCGAATGTATATCTACATATGTAGTTAATAATAATAAGGTTTTCATATTTGATGTCCTAGCGTTACATAACAAACTTTTTTATAATTATAAAATATATTTAAAGTAATATGCTGTTTTTTAATTATTTTTAATTTCAAAAATACCATTAAGTCTTAAACAATTGAGAATCTTCTCATTCTATGAAGCTTATGCACAAGCGTCTGCTTATGTATGTAGTGTACAATATTCTTATTTTTATCTTCAACAGTTTTATTTTGGACTGTACGAATTCCCTAAATTTCGTAAATGAATCCCGGTAATTTGAGTGAAAAATAATTTCTACATATATATTGAGCAATCAGGCACGATCATATCTAAATATAAATTTAACGTGCAAATATACTTTCTATTCCAAAAACCAACCTATAGCACCACCGTAAATACAACTTTTAAAATTTTTATCTTAGTGTTTCAGAATTTGATTAATATATAAGGAAGAACTTGGAAAACTAGCATACCTTATTTACATCCAAAAAGCGAATGATAAAACTGGTAGTACTTTAAAATGACAATATAAAAACGGTATTCAAGCCGACTGAAAAATTGCAGAACTGTTTGAGATTTACTAGGAAACGTTAAAAATTCTGATGTAATTGTGAGCCAGTATGGACTGAGGAACCCAATTTTATAACATAAATTATTAACGTTAATTTTTCTTAAAAGAGTTTTATTTGGTTATGTTGAATTTCCTCATATTAGTGCGTGTTTTTAGATGGAATGTTGTTGATTTCAGTAATATATATCATATAGGATGAGTTTAATTATGAAAAACCATAGGTCAGAAGAAATATTTATTTTTATAAAACGTCAACGTTAAACTCTATACAGCCCGGACACAACGATAGAGTAGTGAGTAACATAATGTTTCACACGTCAGATGTACTGAAGTAGAATGATGGTACACCGATCATTTTGGTGCACGATATAGGAAGCTGGTTACTTGGAGATGCATTTTAAGATGATAGAGAGTAATTAAAATTATATGATTTTACATATTTTTAGATAATTGTAGAAACGCTTACCATTTTTTTAAATTGATTATATATCACTATCTTGTACAATAAGTAATATGATATTATTTTATTACTGTGAACCAAAAATAAATAAAATATTTATTTTACATTGTTAAAATTAGGCAAATATATTTATGAAGTTTTCATTTTATGGATCAAATTATAATTAAGCTTCTGAAATTCAGTTGAGAATAGCATAAAGCTTCAGCAAAAAAATAAATCAGAAAACATATTGGCTATATTAGGATTTATATTTATAACAAATCCGATTAGTCGAGTTAACTGGCATTTAAAATCTTATATTAGCACATGAAGGAAGGATTTCCTTATATTAATTACATTACTGTGTGTTATTACTTTTCGTTATAGAACACATTCTAACTAATGACTAAATAAACACTTTCATTTATAAACAGAGAAATAGTTTATAGCGTGAATAAAGATCTTCTGGCGGATTACACGCCTTTATCTCGGTTCCACACATAAGTTTGTATACGGCCATTTGTATGAACATTACGAGTATTAAGATTTGAATGGTAAATATAAATAGGCAACTAAAGATTGTTTCTATAATTGGCTTGATAAAACGTTTATAAGCCAAATAATGCAAAACACCACACCTAAAAAATTAGACTATGGTAAAAACGAATGGAATACGCAATATTACAAAGACTAAAATTAAATACGTGTTAAAATTCATATCATTACACATAAAAGATACAGTAATAAAATAATTAATTTGAAAATATGTCACATAACATTATAATTTATATTTCGTTATAAGAGTTTTCAGTATCATGATAAAAAACTATTTGTATCGTATTGTCTATATTTTTAACTCTTGTAGTCGTTTAATATCGGAAAAACACAAAACTGAGGCTACATTATTCCACATAATAAAACACGTGTTCAGTTTCAATGGTTTACTGCTAAAGGTGAATATTAAAATTGAAGGGGCTGAATTTATGTAAAGGGCTGATCCTACCCTACACGATCATAGAGTACTGCCCTGTACACGTTTTGACTGGAATAGTTTAGAGCAGAGCTAGTTTTATGTACAATGAGGGAGTTGTTTCTTCGGATTGTTGTAATTTTTAGGTTAATAAAACATCTAAAAACAAAAACGTGTGTGAGTGTCAGATTTTATGGTTTAAAACTACAATTAAAAAAGTAGATTTATTGATGTTTTTAAACCACAGCTAGTACACAGTTATAAAAAAATATTCATTATTGGATAAACAGCATGTGTTTTACCTGAGCTGTGGGCACTTAAAAGAGTAACTGAGCCAGAAAAGTGCTTTATAACTATGCCGGTACTAAACGGCTTATAAACGAGTTATAGTTACAGTTTTAATTCCAGAATACTTATTACATTAAACATACACTATATGCGTGAAAACTATTACTTCAAAGTATTTTGTTGTAGCAAAGAAATATAGCAATTCATTGTTAATTAATGAATATGCGTTGGAAAAACTCTTGATGGTTAGAATTCACAGGTTATACTTTAGCAAAGTATAAATAGTTGCCGACAACGGATAGTAAGGAGGGCCCGCAATTTATTAAGCAAAAGGATGGATCTAGCTAGTACTCTAGTTGACCAGATGCTTCAGGCTGGAGGCATCCATCGAAATCTGTTTGGACGTATAGACGCTGAGACAAATATACCAGTTAATACATGTTTTTTTTATATTTAGTTAGATTATTGAGCTACAGCCATACACCGCTATATTTACCTTCGGTCTGTAGTGAGTATCTTGTTGCGAGGTGTCGTTGAGAACATTAATTCTTTTTCGTGTATTGATCCATCGTGTGATAATATTTCATGGGTCCTCAAGTATCTTGTTATAGTGTGTCATGTGTCGTATCTTGTAATGTATTGTTGTAACATGTGATGTTAGTGAATTAAGTTTTCATTTAACATAGCACAATATCTCAGGGCCCTTATATTTTTTGTCAACAATCAAAATAATTTCTGATCTAAAAGTATGAATTCCGTTGAGATATAAATATATGCGATCCAAAAAAATTATATTTTACTTTTTTATCCATCGTTTTACTGTTTCAACTGCAACGATGAAATCAAGTTTGAGGGATGTCTGCTTCCTTCCTTAAGTATCTGATTTAGTATTATATTTCAGCATCAATACAGCGGTAACTTAAACTCTTATTTCGTACCTAAGAGATTCTAATATTGCCTTTTGTATTTTTATTACTATTATCTATAATTTTACGTCAACGTAGTTGCCTGTTTTATATATTTATGCAAATCTAGGCATTGATTTTGTCTCTAATTCACTTGTATCATGTCTCCTAATCGGTTTGCCGGCGCAATACATCCAGATATTCACATTTATTACAACATGCGATACTTATTGGCTTGATTGGTAAGATTTTCGCTTCATTTTATGGGGTCCTTCGATACCACGTCGAGTCGGTTTATTTGTATATAGCAAGATATAATTCGATGTTACATGATCCTCCACGGAATTAGGCTCATCATTTGCAAATGTGTAATACCTAGAGCGTTAATTGAGTCATAAACTTAAAATTTAGTTTATTTTTCTTAGTTACAATTAAAACAAAATAACAAAGGGTCTTGGTAAAACTCTTCTGTTATATGCCCATCTGCCTATTCGCCTTTCATTAGCTGGATATATCAAGAACCAGTTTAGCTATGGACTGGAGTTTTAAATGTCATGTCATGTATGATGGTTAGACAAATTATTGATTGATGGTTGGCATGTTCCTCTATGTAATTTAGCTGAGACTTAACGTAACCTAACTATTTGTTTGACATCTTGAGAGAATGGCTTTATATCTTTATGATTTTAATCTTTATATTTTAAATGTTGCATAAACATTCATTTCAGCATGTACAGTTATCATCTTGATGAAGTTGCACGTCTTTCCATGAAGTTTGATTTTATTTTGTTTAAAACAGTATAAGTTAAAACTTATGTATTAAGAGCCCACTGGGGTCCTCAGGACCCCACATACATTTCATGTTTATTTTTCTCAGTTTTAGTTTATCACAAGAGTTTTTGGTACCCATGCAATTTTACTGCACTAGGATGGAAGCTTCATCACTACCCGCCTTAGTTGTAAGCTGAAAGCTGAGTAATAAGCTACTTTATTTATATTAGGTTCCAGTGTACCCCTAAGTTCCTTGTAAGGCTGTTTTTTTTTTTTTTTCTCATTGTCTATATTTGATTATATTAATTGTAATTTAAATTTTGTGCTTATTTGTGAAATCATTTACATTAATTTTCTGATTAACTAAAGATATTTTTATCCGTAGCGATTATAAAGATTATACAATATTATATAACAAGTGTTGTAAATTATATGCCAAGTATTTTGATGGTTAAAAGTTTGCTATGTTTGTGATTTTTTGTAAGTACTTTTAATAATGTTATCTATATATAATAAAATGTAACTTCTCTATAGTTTTTCATATAAAACTTCGAAAAAAAACTAATACACGTGGCTATTTTCAGAGACTTTAAATTTCTTTTCTAAAATTAGAGTATTTTTATAACAAATTAAAAATGTTTATATTTATTGTTTTTAACAAATATATTTTTAGCTCGCTTACACTAATAGCGTTTGAAACAAACAAAGCTTATACTAGTGAAATTTATTTATATTTATAGTTTTAAGTGTATTTTAAAAATGGGGTAGGTGGACCCACGTGTACTTGTTGACGGACTAAAATATATGTGTGCCTTTTGAATTTTAAATTAGGCAAAAACTATTTTTCAAATTGTATCTTATATAATTTTTCAAATAAACCTTTTTCCTGTAATTTAAATGTGACAGCATTGACGGGAATAATTTTATATAGTTTTATCACTAACAAAAAGTTTGTCCATTTCACTAAGTGAAACTGACGTAAATATATACAAAATATGCCTTGGTTTATATTATGGTTGTCTATTATACTGTGTCTATTATATTCTATTATACTTGTCTCACTGGTATTTTATCATGAAAGAAACTTAGTTTATGGTCATATTTTATGTATTTTTTTGTAAAAAAACTTATCACTTTAACGCATTTTTTCTGTGGTTTAAATATTGGGGAAATCGTTAACTCGCGGATGTATCAAAACTTTACCTAAATTTCTCTCGGAAATTGTTTTCCAAGTTTAATATCCGGTTAGAACCGGATTTCCCCGAACCGTTGTAGGGCATTTCTCTAAATCAACAAAAAGGTTTGAATTCATATTTGGCAAGAAAATATTTAAAATGCATGTTCAATTCCATTGTTAGTAA
Source organism: Homalodisca vitripennis (assembly GCF_021130785.1). Classification (NCBI taxonomy): domain Eukaryota; kingdom Metazoa; phylum Arthropoda; class Insecta; order Hemiptera; family Cicadellidae; genus Homalodisca; species Homalodisca vitripennis. Next base: position 30,868 of record NW_025780457.1, on the reverse strand, counting down.
TCAGTAATTTAAAGGAATATAATATTAAAGTTCATTAGGTAAACATTTTATGTTTTATGAATTTGACAACCAAACAAAAAAGACGCAAATAACAGCACTTACATATATGTAAACATTTTCCTTATCCATTTCTCACTTGTTTTAATCTCTTCGTCTAGTAGAGTACTTAAGATATTATGATGAAGGAATCTTACTTATTATATGGATTTTTACGACAGTATTTGTTTTCAAGGGGACCAAAAAAACAAGAATCTGAGTAAAAAGTATAACGTATAACTCTGTATTATCTTTAATCCTTTTAAATAAGTTTTACATTCATTATAAATTTATAGTGTATATACCTTGTTTGAAAATGTTGGCGACATTCTTAAAATTAGTTGTATAATATCAATGTAGAAGGAAATTGAGATTAGGGTTGCCTTTTTAATTGCCTTATACAGTTGTTTTAGAATCCTTTGTTAATGATAATTTGTAAGATAGTTGAATTTACATCTTGTAAATAACACTTAACAACAACAATAAAATTTCTAGAAAAAATTTAGTTGTGTTTTGACAAAAATTCACGCACAAAATACAAATACATTTGTAAAGAGAGCAGCCTGATTTAAACAGTCTGGTAAGTCCACAATGATTTATCTGGAGTTTGTGCATAAATATTCTCTTGTGTGTTAATTATTCAATGGCCGCTACTATTCATTCTTTGTGCAGTCGGCTATGCTGTCATCCCTTGATTTAGTCGGTAAGCCTCTGACAACTGTGACAAAGACATAAAGAATAATATCCTCTTGTTTCTATGTAATCGTTATACAAACGTTTTACATATATATCTATAGTTATATCTACATATAGTCAGCTATGTGTTGATACATATTTCTTTATAACATTTTTCAAAGAGGTGTTCAAAGCAAGAGGTTTTTTGTACATCAAAAAAATATGAAGGAATTAAAAGATTCAACGTGATAAAGGTTTGGCGATAATTGTTTCTGCACCATAATATGTACATACAGCTATTATAAATAACACAGAATACAAAAATCTATGCTGTAGGCCGATTATACACAAATTTGTATACCTAAATAACACAGTTTTATGATAAACGTACAATAGGAGAATCTGTCGTTTGGGAGCTTTCATTGTTCAAATCTCAGTGGTTAAATTCAAATCACGTTCTACTTGTTATGATGGATTCTTTAAGAAGACTTTCTGTATTCGTGAGCCAGTTTGATTACTTTTAATTAGATTATACTTTCTTTAATAAAATAATGCAAACACACATGCCAGATATTCCAATTTTTGAAAATGTTTAATAAATGGTAAAGCTGTTCATATTATCAGTAATTTATGAAACACATAGAATTATAAACAAAATAAACGTATGGAATGGATTTAATATGAAAGGTATTTGTCGATTAAAGTGTATTAAGTAATTAAATTTATACTATTCTCAACTTAAGAACTTCGTTAAAACTTGCAAATCTCTTGAGGCCTACTAAAATATATTGGAAAGGGATAGCACTTGCTTATACGTAAACGTAAGTTCTCCTGAGTGTTCTTATATGAGGCGAGATAAGTCTCTGAAAACAAAATTTATAATGCACCCACAATTTAGTAAATTGACATCACGTACAACATATAACATTTCAGTCTGAAACTCTCTTAGTGAAATCACTTATGATATATTACGATTGAGCTTCATAATATTCCTCAAACGGAATTAGGCATGTATGAGGTACATATTATTTCAGTCATCATCAATTGGATTAGAGAGAAGTAAAATTGCAACAGAATATATTAGGTTTTGTTATGTTAAGTAACATTTCTAGACATAAGTCATATTTCAGACGCAACATATATATTAGTAGATTTCGGCTACTATCTTGTATAAAACATCGCCTACTGCCAGACCATATAACTGGTGTGATCGGTCCGGTATATCGGTGTGACATATTTCTGATGACATAATTAAGTCTGACTTGTTGCCCCGTTAAAAAATATATGCATAGGACTGAGAAGCCTTTTATAGTCAAAATGTGTCAAATTCGGCCGTTGAAATTTACTTATGGTATAATGTTTCACAATTAGGTTTAAAATGTTTCCCCGATCAAGACAATACGAGATAAAGGTCTAATAAACTAACTTTTACTTAAGTGTCTACATGCAGCCATTATCTGGTTCTATTTCAGTTTCATTCGTGGCGCGATCAAAATATATACAAGTACGTAGGCCTGTAGATACTAAAGTAGGTTAAATCATATACTTCCAGCTTTTATAACTAACTGTCGGTAAAGGGGTGGTGTGGAATTCCTTAATAAATTTATTTAAACTATTACGTAACATAAATATAATTGTTGTTGCAAGTAGATTACCATTGCAGTTTAGAAGACGGGTCATATCGAAACCAACGACACTGAACTAACTGGAGGAAACATTGTACTTATACTAAATCCAAGAGCTCTATTAGCCAGAAGTTCTCTAACTCTGAGAGCTGCCAATTTATAAAATGCCTCAAGGGGTATTTGAACTATGGCAATATACGAGTGTTTAGACCTTTAGATTTTTACAGCAAAAAAGGGTTTGAAGCTCCTAGCCTGCATTTCTGCGTCTGGGAGCTCCGGTTTTCTGGAATATATCAGGACTATCTGGGAATACTTTAAAGCACCAGCCCTCTAAATCTCTTAGCCTTTCGGTTCCTAGCTTCTTGGAGCTGCCGGTCTGGCCGGAATGGTAGAGCTCAGGATTCATATATTACTGTATCGTAAAAAATTGCAGGGTTTTAATAAAATTCTTGTATTCATGAAAGCTTGAACATTAGGTGGGTCTCAGAAACAAGGAATTTCACTACTATTCCAGTATCAAGAAAATAACTAAAAAGTGGTATGTTGAATATTCTTTCAGATTATTATTGCTAGTATCGTTTTCTAATGAACCAAATTTTAGAGGGATTCGGCAATTGTTGGCTTGTAAGTAGGTAAATGTACTTGGCATTGGCTACTATATAATCCTAAACAGCGAAAAACAAAGCATATGTAAATAAATGAGTGTAGCATATAAATGAGATACAACTTTGTCATATTTCAATCTATGTATATATCATAGTTATTAACCGTGTAATTAATTGTAAATTATGTTTTTTAAACTAGATTCATTGACCACGTTGCATTCGGCAATAACCGGGAGTGATGTTGGATTCCACGATGGATTGTATCCTACGGGAAGCTATTAACCGGAAATCACTATCCGTACCACCATCCATATTCAGTTGACTGACAATAATTAACAGTAGATATTATGGTGGTATCATGCAGTAAGCCTAGGAACTGACACTTTCATTTCATCGTCAATATGCATATATATTTTACTAGATTCATATTTTTTACATAGTTAAATACCAAAAACTAAAATATATAATATAATTTTTCCAACTTACTGGTTACTGAAACCTATTACATTATTTCCTTTTCACTTTTTATTTAATTAGCTATAGCTAAACATTGTTATCGTAATATTTTAATCCTAACAAACCGTTTCCTAATTGGAAATTCTTGTTCTTTAAAAAATTGTCTAACATATAACTGTATCACATAATATTATATCAAACTTTGTAATTCTAAAGGCAAGCAAGAACCTTAATTATCTTTAGATGGCGTTACCAGAGAACTAGATATGCCTGTTCCTAAGGATATTTAAATTATGATATTAAAAAAATTAGTATAACTAACAGTTGTGAAACAGATAACAGATTGTATTTTTCTATAGAAGTAGTGGGATTGAACGATGGTGTAAACTGTGTTAGTCAAATTAGCAAATAATAAACTGAGTAGTCTACAACATATTTCCACATCATATATTCTCAGTACTCATGGTCACTACAAGATTTTAGCAGTAAACGTAAAGAGTGGCAAGACGGTGGTCGTATACACTACTTAAGCCTACTAATCCTCATAATATTATAAATTCGAAAATGCCTTTAGTTGTTTGTTTTGCTTTCATGCACAAACTATTCAAATGATTGTGCTGAAGTTTTATAGATATTTTTAGGGTCCCGGGGATGAATATAGGCCTATTCTTTCTTCAAAAATATCTATGGACATTAGTTGCGTTTTGGTTTTGGCCGAATGCAGCTTATCAGTTTTCATATATAACATGTTTCCATAATTATATTTATCAGAATAACGTAGGAAATTCTAATATAACACTGGGAATATCTTACGCCGGTAGTGAGCGCTTTTGACAGTAGTAGTTTTTGTATATATTTACACACCCAAATATATATTTTGTTGATGGATTAAATAAGGAAAACTCAAATGTAGCACTGTAAAATACATTGGACTAGAAGTGAATTTAAACGCCCGAAAGTATAAAGGTTTTTAACGAAGTAGGGTTCTTCGTCCTAAGTAGGTAAATGTATTTGCTCCGTCGGGACAACGAGAAAAACACAAATATAGCACTGAAAACGTATTAGAGCGGAGGTATTACACCACAGCTGGAAATAAGTGGTTTTTTGACCAAAGCAGTTTTTTTTGGATCTACGTATTTATTTTATTTCTGAGGGCAACAAGACAAACTCAGTTATAGTATCGGAAATGTAATTAGTTTACCAGAAATGCTCTTTTACACGTCACACTTGATATAAGAGATAGTTCTTCAACCCCCAAACGTCTAACCACAAACACTTAAACTCTATGAATCTGATCGCATGCCTATATACGTTAAAAAAATATCATTGAGAACCATCGTACTACATCATAAGTTATTTGACAAAGTAGGCTATGGACTCTGATTAAAAAAACACATACAAAGCCACGGATAGCACCTGAACAAGCTAATAAAAATAAAACTAGAACTTATGGCTTCAATACTCAATATTGTTTAATGCTCTAGAATCTGTTTTAGTGTATTTGCTAGTATATACTGTAGAGCACAATAGATGTAATTGTTTCGTCATTTAGGAAATATATATACTTTCCGTTCTTTTTAAAATATTACATTGTAAAAATTGCAAATGTATACATTTTTAAGCTAATGAAGCATATCAATGCCATTTTTATAACCGCAAGTGTAATATCTATGTTATATGTTTTATTAATTTAATTAACAGCTTCATAAAAAGACAATTATTATTTCTTTAACAATGATTACTGTTTTATTTGTTACTCTATGAAGTGATAAAAAAGTTAACTTGTTGACATTTATACTACTATTACAACAGTATCAACAATATCAAATATACCTGCAGTTATATTTTAATGGGAGTTAATTACAAAATTATGAACTAAGATTTGTATATTAAAGAACTCGTAAACATTTTGCTAATGATACATATAATAATATGTACATTGGAATAAATGTTCTTGTTCCAATATATCCATCTTATATATTATTGAATTTCCTATTTAAACAGGCCATTACTCCTTTATCGGTTACACAAAGATCATAGATCAAACTTACAAATGGGATGGAAATAAATTGATATTCGAGACATGTACACATGATCTTATAGAAGACTAAAAAATTTAGATTCTAAAAAATCAAAAACTAAATAATCAAAAATACTCCCATCAATAACATTCGAGCTAATTATTTTCAGTTCAAAACCCAAAACCATCAAGTTGGACAAAAACTGTACATGTTTTAGCCTAAGGTATTTAGAACTGGCTTGTCTGCCATCGGAGCATGGAACACAAGTCAGTGTAGGAAAAAAGGACGAAAATTTCACCCAAATGACAATATATATCAAGTACAACTGACCTTAGTTCATGGTAAAAAGCATACAAAACACAGTGGAATGAAGTATAAAGAATTTGATAAGTAATGTACTTGTACAGACTATTTTAAATTACGTTCGCTAATGCCCAGATTTACCAATAAACTTACAGGAAATAAGGCAACGTGTGACTTGTATTTCAAATAATATATAAGCCATGCACCGTTTGATCAGGGCACTGCCAATAGTAATGATATAAGTGTTGATATAAGTCTTACTGCATACGGTGTGAATGACGAAACTAAATTATTTCATTCATTCAGAATAATATTTAATCGTTACCATCAATACAATTTAACAAAAAGCTTTTTATATATTTATGTAAGAAACTAATAATTGTTTTCTTAGTTTTATTTTACGTACCTATTTAAAGTATGTATTTTTTAATATCATTACAGTTAAAAGTTATTTGCTATGGTTTATCTATGTACGAAAATTAGATTGGGAATATTATTTTTACACTACTATTGTACATTAGTTGTATATTAAATGTCCTACATTTTTACAAGTCTCCAAACAGCTGTAATTATTATTTAACAATGATTTCAACGAACTTCTGTAGTTTATTTCCTAGTACTACTACCATATCAAGTTTTGTATGAATAATTTTTAATTATCCTTCATTAGTTATGAATGAATAATTTTATTAATGATACCGGATATTCAGGCATTACGATGATAACAATAGACGAATTTATTTTGTGAAATTTAGAAAATAGAAAGATTTGGTATAACTTCCAAAATTTAACAAAATAATTTGTAAAATTGCAATATGATTCAATATACTAATCATAACTTTGCTAAAATATATTTTTATTCTCAGCATGAGGCAATGAGTATGGCTAATGGACGATGTTGGTTTAATCTATAACTTATGACGCTAACAACAACCATTAATACGCTGAAATAAATAATAATAGTTAAAATAGTGTTAAAATATCTAAAATCTGTAACAATTTATAAATATTTTTGCAATTTAAATTAAGTTTTTTGTTTTATTTAGGTAGGAACGTGAAGAATGAAAACGAGTCTGAAGTATTTTCAGTATCATATTAAGAGAGATTCCACTGCTCCACTGATAAGCATCTCATCGCTTACAATTTATTAAAGGTGAACGTTTAAAATATATTCCTTTAGGGATATAAAATATAAAATAATCAATAAAGGTCTCCCTGTTTTTTAAATCTAAACCAAATATTCACGATCAAATAATCCAACCATAATATGTAAGTTTAATACTTTACAGCAAAGTGAACAGGCATACAATATTTAACGCAGTAACAAAGTAATAACTTTGTCAGACGCTAGCTCTGACAAAAAGTTAAATTTTTTACATTTTGCAATAAATCACTATACATCACAAGGTTAGTGAGATAAGTTGTCCTAACCGTATGTCGGTAGAATCGTTAGAACCATCACTAAGAAACAAAATGCAACCTTCCTAAATCATACACAGTAATATTTTTAATATAAGTTCATTCAATTTAAGGAACTGGTCCCGAATTTAAATCTCAAAACTTTTCAAAAAAAGATTCGAAATTGCAAGTAACTAAATAAACTTAACAAATATCGTGCTTACATGAGACCTCGAATATTCTATAAATTGAAATTAAAAGAGACCAGTAAATAAATGAATTAAAACAATTATCCTATAGTATTGGATATCAAATGAACTTATTTAATTATTTTTATCTACCTCCAAAAAATAAATATTGCAAAAAGTCAAAATAGGCATATATTAAAACATTTAAAAAAGATTCATAATATTGTACGGTATCTCATTTGAAAAGTCGTTGAAAAACAATTTTACTTTTAAATTACGATTCAACCACTAATACAGTATTTTTATCGTATTAAGGACAACTTATTATATAACAAAAGTTATTATAGGCTATTTAATTATTGCTTGAACATTTTATGTATATATATATATATATATATATATATATATATATATATATATATATATATATATATATATATATATATATAAGTAGATATGAATATGCCGATTCTGGCTCACTTTTGGGACAGTCAGAAAATCAATGTAAAATACTGTCCATTGAACCATAAACAAATCTAAGAAATCTAACAGGAAACCACGAATGGAAAATAACCGAATCTATAGCTGTTTTACTGTTCATTGTAGGCTTCTACATTTATAAGCTGTTTTAATGAAAAAATCCAGAAATCTTCGAAATCTTTATTCCACGAAGTTAATTGTAACACAGTCTTGATCTTTAATAGTCTTCTTTCCAGTAACAACCAAGTGTAATTTTTCATTTTTGTTCAATTCTTTAATCTTTTTTTCATCCAAAACAGTCAAAAATCTGTTTGGCAAGTGTACTTTACAATCTTCCAACTCGGCAATTATTGTAAACCCGAATTTATCTTTCATTTTCTCCAGATTCAAAATTTTGTATTTCTTATTTTCTTCTAATTCTATTAATCTCTTGTATTCTTTGAACTTTAAATCACCAACCTTATTCAACTCTTGTAACAGCGCCATTTACATAGAAAAAAATTAATACTTCTACACTTTTAAGGTGAAAAATCAAAACTATACTTCCAAAATACACAAAAAAACCGGGGTTTTGACCCTAAAAACACGGTTTTTTAGGGTCAAAACCACAGCTCTTAAGGTGCATATACTAGAGTTTTTTGAAAAATCCTGAAAATCTATTGAATTTCTCTAATTATTGCGAATTTTTAGCTTTAAAGTTGATAATGTGAACGATATTTCTCGAAAATTCTGTTGTAAATATATTAAAATCTTAATGAAAAATCTTGGAAAAGTTAAAGAAAAAAATATTGAAAAAATAGTATTATAGAATTTAAATTACCCCCTACAAACCAATATAGTAATAAAAGTACTTTTATTACTATAACTATACTATTTTTTCAATAATTTTAAGTCTTAGTTTACAGATTTTTCTATAATAAATAGAAGAATCTACAGCTGTTTTACTACAATTTGTGCTGATTTGTGTAAAATTCTAGTAAAATTCTCCACTTTTCAAAGTGTTAGTTAAACAAATTTTTCTTCTTTAAATAGAAGAATCAAAGGCGGTTTAACCATAAATTGTGCTGATTTTTATCAAATTTTGATAAAAATCCTTAGAAATCTACTGAATTATTGCTATTTTCAGCTTAATAAAAAGATATTTCACTAAATAGTAAAACTTGGCACATTCAAATTTTCCCTATTTAAATGGAGAGGAAAAAGATATCCTGCCCGTACTGCAAAAAAGATGTTTTCGAACATCATTTTACCCGACATTATAAGTCAAAAAATCATCTAAAAAACAAAGAACTTTATGAGAAAGAACTAAATTATTTGAGGAATTGGGCTAAAGAAAATCAAATTGTCGATCATGAAAAGATGTACAATATAGAAAAATTGCGTGAACTAAAGAAAAATTTTAAGGAAATTAAAAAAGATCTCAATCTATTTAAAGATGAAAAAATTCAATCAATCGCTGAGAAATTGTCCATTGAAACAAACGATAAAACTAAGTCTGAAATGATCGAAGAAATTGACAAAACTCTGAGAAACCCGAAAATATCATTGATGTAGAAGTTTTATCCTCAATACACGGTCTTTTCAAGCAATACATTTTAACAAACTTGAACGACAATTCCATGTCAATTTACAAATATCTTTCTATTTTGCGCCCGGAAATTAAAAGTTTAATCGAAAAATTTCAAGAAAATGTTAAAAATAGTAAAGGATATCTCTCTTTGGAATGCGAATACGAAAGAACTTTAGTGAACGGTGAAACACAAACTTGTCCAATGTACTTTACTATAAAAGCAGACGAAATCTTTGACATAAACGACTTTATTACTAAGCAATTTAATAAATTAACACATCGAGAACAGACAAATCATCCAAATCGAGGTTCTGGATGGACATTAAAACGCTGTAAACAACTGATTTTGAGCCTTAATAAACACGAATTTATGAACGCAGGATCATATATCGATTTACCAAAGAAAATCAAAGATAAAAAAGCTTGTATAAATATAAAAAATAAAGATGATTATTGCTTTATTTATTCTATCCGATGTGCTATTGAAAAACCTGAAAAGAATGCTGATAGAGCAAAACAATACGAACAATTTGTAAATGACGAGATATTTTCAGGTTTCGAGTATCCAATGTCCTTAAAAGATATACAATTATTTGAAAAACGAAGTTACAATTCTAAGTACAAGTATCCGAAAATGTCAATAAATATCTACAGTTATGATGAGAAATTTAACATTGTTCCGTTGCAAATTTCTGAAAAATATGATGCAGAATTAAATATTGATTTATTGTATGTAAAACAAGAAGACAAATCTCATTTTGTTTTGATAACCGATTTAAGTAGGTTAGTGAGTTCTCAAACATCCAAACATGGACATAAAAATTTTCTATGTAGGAGATGTTTAAGCCATTTCTACAAATCTGTAGATTTAGCAGACCATTTAGAAATTTGTAAAAATCACGAAGTTTGTAAGCCAATTATGCCATTTCCAGGTCAAACAACTAAATTTACTAATTATCAAAAGAAGTTTAGCCATCCGTACGTTATTTATATGGATTTTGAAAGCATATTAGAGAAGATTCCCACATGCAAAAACAATCCGCAAAAATCGATCACAACCAAGATTCAGAAGCACATTCCATATGGTTTTACTCTATACTTAGTGTCTAATGTGACCAATAGTATGTACAAGCCGATATGTTATCGAGCAAAAAATGAAGAAGATTTGCCAAATGTTCCTGCAAAATTGTTTGAAGAACTTAATAAATTATCGAAATACATAGCTAAAAAGTATAATTCTAAGAATAAAATACCTATGAAATTGACCGAAGAAGAAGAATTTGCGTACCAAAATTCTAGTCTTTGTCATATTTGTGAATGTGAGGGTTTTGATAATCAAACAAGAAAAAAAGTACGAGATTATTGTCATTTAACAGGTAAATTTAGAGGTTCAGCTCATTTATCTTGTAACTTGAATCTCAAATTTCCTCAGAATATTCCAGTTTTCTGTCACAATATGTCATGTTATGATACTCATTTGTACGTAAAAGAGTTGGCAAAACAGTATGGTAATGTTGATTTGATTGCAAACACCGATGAGAAATATATAAATTATTCAGTAAATTCAGGATATGGGTATGAGTTTGAAGATGATAAACCAAGAAAGTTCATCAAGTTTTCTTTCGTAGACACGTTCAGATTTATGGCATCGTCTATTGAAAAGTTAGCTAAAAACCTCAAAAGAGATGATTTCAAGCATACAAATCATTTTATACAAGATGGTCTGAACGCAATTCTAGATAGACAACCAAATGACGAAGAAGAAATCTTTAAAATTCTATCTGGAAAAGGCATATTTCCCTATGAATTTATCGACAGTATTGAAAAACTTGATTACACAGAAGAATTGAGAATTCAAGATTTCTATTCACTTTTGACAGATGAGAGCATATCTGAGAAAGATTTTCAACACTACTTAAATGTATGGAACAAATTAAAAGTAAAAAATCTAGGAAATTACTCCGATCTCTATAACATTCAAGATGTTTTATTGCTTGCCGATATATTCGAAAATTTCAGAAACATTTGTTTGAATTGCTATAAGCTTGATCCAGCACACTATCTAACAGCTCCCAGTCTTGCTTGGGATGCTATGTTAAAATTAACGAATATAGAATTACAATTAATTAGTGATTATAATATGTATTTGATGATCGAAAAAGGTATTCGCGGAGGCATTTCTCAATGTATTAAACGATACGTTAAAGCAAATAACAAATATTTGAAAGATTTTGATGAATCAAAGCCTGAAAACTATCTGTTGTACGTCGATGCAAACAACCTTTATGGTTACGGGCTTATGCAAAATTTACCATATAACGAAATCAAGTGGATGGATCCTAAAACGTATACAACAGCAGAATAGCAAGAAACAATTTTGGAACTCACTGGCGACGAAGATTATGGATATATTTTAGAAGTTGATCTTGAATATCCAACAAATTTGCATGAACATCACAAAGATTTACCTCTTGCTCCAGAACATTATAACAACAAACTTTGCACAACTCTTTTAAACAAAACAGAATATGTAGTTCATTCTAGAAATTTGAAATTCTATCTAGAACAAGGTATGATTTTAAAACATGTGAATAGGGTTATTGCGTTTGATCAGAAACCTTTCATGAAAGAATATATCGATTTTAATACTAGTATGAGAACCAAGGCTATAAGTGACTTTGAGAAGGACTTTTATAAGCTTATGAACAACTCGGTTTTTGGAAAATCGATGGAAAATGTAAGAAATAGATGTGATATTAAACTAGGAAACGAAGAATTTTCAATGAAACAAGCTAAGAAAACGAATTTCAAATGTTTCAATATCTTTGACGACAACTGTATAGCGAGTCACATGTACAAACAAAAGGTTAAATTTAACAAACCGATTTACATAGGATTTTTAGTTCTCGACCTCTCAAAATTGCTAATGTACGAGTTTTATTACAACAAATTAAAGAAGTTTGATCCAGATTTGAATCTGTGTTACATGGATACAGACAGTTATTTCCTAGAATTGAAACGAGATCCCTTTAAAATTATTAAAGAAAATATAGATGATTTCGATACGAGCGACTATCCAAAAGATCATGAATGTTTCACTACTAAAAATAAGAAGGTAATAGGGAAATTCAAAGACGAATTGAACGGCGAGATATTAGAAGAATTTTGTGGTTTAAGATCAAAGATGTACTCGTACAAATATCTAGACAAAAATCCAGTTAGGTGTAAAGGAATTAAGAGAAGCGTTGTAAATAAAACAATAAATATCGAAAACTTAAAGAGATGTTTGTTCGAAGATAAAGAAGAATTTAGGGAGATGACTGTAATAAAAAGCTATAAACATGAATTGTACACCGTCACTATAAACAAGTTAGCACTGAACGCTAAAGATGATAAGAGAATCGTTCTAGAAAATAAGATCGATACAGTACCTTATGGCTATAAAAATGAAGCAAAATCTGATATATTAGATGAGTTAAATAAACTTGGAAACTTTGACATGTAAATGGAAGATGATTTGATTCACTGCCACAAATGCAAGAAAAAAACGAAAAATATAGATTCTAAAATCGTTCAAACTCAAAACGGGTTGTATAGAATTGCAGCAAAATGTTCAAAATGTAAGACAAATAAGAGTAAATTTATAAAGAATCCAAATGAAAAACAAGTAAAGAAAGAATCTAAGAATAAGGAAGAAATCGAGATTGAAGCTCGAGAAATTCATGCACCAGTACGAAAAAAGTTTAAAAAGAGAAAAATTATAACATTAGGAATTGACGATTTATGGGCAGCAGATTTAGTTATAATGTCTAACTATTCAGATCAAAATGATGGATTTAAGTATATGTTAAATGTTATTGATACTTTCTCAAAATATGCTTGGTCAAGAGCTATCAAAAGAAAAAACGGCAAGGATATTTCAAAAGCTTTCGAAGATATAGTAAAAGATGCCATAAGGATCAATCACAAACCTCCAAACCTACTTCATACAGATAAGGGTTTAGAGTTCAAAAATAAAGAATTTAACGAAGTTTTGAGGAAATACAACATTAAGATTTATCATACTGAAAACGAAGAGAAATCAAGTATCGTAGAGAGATATAACAGAACTCAAAATGAGAGAATGAAAGTAATTTTTGATATTAATAAAAACTTTAAATGGATCGATATTCTTCAAGAAATCGTAAAGAAATATAACGATACTGTTCATAGCACAATCAAAATGAAGCCTAAAGACGTAGATAAAGATGCAGAAAAAGAGTTATTAGAGTCGGTTTTTAAGTATGTTCCACCAGAAATTCACACGAAAACTAAATTTAAAGTCAATGATCATGTAAGAATTGTTAGTAAAAAACAAACATTTTCGAACAAATATAAGAACAATTGGTCAAGAGAAATCTTTGTGATTTATCAAATTAATAACACAGATCCTGTAACTTATAGTATAAAAGATTTAAACAACGAAGAAATAACTGGAAGTTTTTACGAATATGAATTGAGAAAGTCAAAGATTTTTTCTATATAAATGGAGTCTCAAAAGAAATGTATAAAGTGTCAGGAATTTAAAGATTTTGAAGAATTTCATAAAGATAAGCTTAGAAAAGATGGATTATACTATTATTGTAAGGATTGTCATAAAAAATATGCAAGAGAATTATACGATAAAATGGAAAAATTAACTTTGGAAGAGAAAGAGTGTCACATTTGTAAAGAAATTAAGAATATTTCTGAATTTTACAATCGACATTATAGTAAAGATAGAAAGAAAGCTTATTGTAAGGCTTGTGAAAAAATATATAGAAAAGAATTATATAATAAAATGGAAAAATTAACTTTAGAAGAGAAAGAATGCACACGCTGTAAAATAGTTAAGAATATTTCTGAATTTAACAATTGGCATTATAGTAAAGATAAAAAACAAGCATATTGTAAAGAATGTATTAGAGAAATCTTTGCTGGACCAGTTCATTGCGTATGCGGAAGGGAAATTCAACAATTCTATAGTCTTAAAAGACATTTACAAACAAAATATCATAATTCGAGAGTTTAACATTTTCATCGTGTAATTTAGATATTCTATAAATCAGTCGAGATTCTGCCATATTTGTAGTAAAATGATTTCCGTTGTATAAAATATTCAAAGATTCTTTCATTTGGTTATACAGATTGATAGAATTTGGTTCGTCATCAATGAACAAAATCTCTAATTCAGGATAATTTATTTTTAGATGTTTTAATCTTTTCGGTATTTCTCTCTTTTGAGCTCTGATAACGTAATAAGGATATTCCCACATGTGATTCTTCTTAATTAACACAAAAACATGGTGTTTTTTCTTATCAAAATCTTTACAAACAAGGTCTGGTTTCATCAAGTCAATTTTTACACTTTGTTTCGCGATTATTTCCGTTTTGATTTCATCTTTAATTTGCAAGTGCTTAACTTTGTCCTCTAAATATTTAATCTTGTTTTCAAGTTTGTACACACCAAATTTACGAATGCTTGGTAAAACATCTCTCGTAACCCATTGTTGAAAGCTTTTTGCTTCTATTTTATGAGATCTTAAAATTAACGAATAAAGTCCTGATTCATTAATGAAAATAGTATCTTTGTGAATATTTGCGAGGTGGCCCTCGAGGGCTACCTTATCTTTTAGATAAAAGTATTGAGATTTGTCACCTTCATCGACATTATTTCTAATCGCTTTTTCTGTATTGTTATATTCCAATATTTCTGCAACATCTTTAGCCTTAAACCAAAATTCATTATTTTCGTCAACAATTGTTAAAATTTCTTTATTATTGAATTTTAGTTGATTATTTCTTAGATCTATGACTGACTCCATTTAGATAGAAAAAAAATTTAACAAGCAATTATTATTTTGAGTTTAAAGGTCGAAAATAGTGTCTGGATGTAATTTTTGTAAGAGTCGCGATTCGATACCCTTGAAAGTTTAAAGGTAGTCTATTCAATAGACCCCCTTGATTCATGTCCGTTGCTTCGACAATCTTAAATAAATTGTTGTTTTACTCTCATTATTTAATAAATTTCCCTCAGAGTCTTGTATAGTTAGAACGATTTTTTGAATTCTTTTAATATTTTTTCTAATTGGAATATAATCGATTTCATTCGGTTTTTCACTGATTTTTGATCCATAAGCAACATTTGGGAAAAAAGTGTACAAAATTTCAGATTCTTTGTGTAAATGTTCGGTATGATTTTCAAAACTAGGTTCAACGAGATTACAATGTACTTCAATTACATCAAACGGTCTAAATTTTGGCGTTTTATTTCCTAAATATACCTGATTTGGCTCAATAGTTTCTTGAACAAACCCTAATAAATCTACAATAATTGCTGAAAACATTATTCTTACTGGTGATTTTATTTGAATTTTATTAGAGAGATAATTTTTTTGCATTTCAAACTTGTTTTCGTCAAAGTTTAAAGATTTATCTGATTGTTTGAATGTTTTCAGATAATTTTTAAGGGAATTTTTTATTTGATCGAAAGTATAATATCCTTTGTTTAAACCATAGTATTTTGTTATGTTCTTCTCACTAAATCCTATGCAATAAGGAGAACTTTCACTAATATTTATTACAAAATTGTCAGAATAAAAACCGCTTAAACCGATAAAATAATTTGATTCTTCCTCTAAGTGTATAGGATGTTCCAAGTTTAAAACTAATTTAGAGCTTTCTGAAGTCAACTTGAACAGCTTCATTTTCGCAAGCGTTGCTTCAAGATGAAAATCTTCTATTTAAATGGAGAAATTTTTAAAGCAAAAAGATCAGATAAAACTTCAAACGTTTGAAGAAAATAAGAAAGATCAACCAATCAGATTGTTAATTGTTGGTTCAAGTGGATGTGGAAAAACAACTTTATTATTGAATTTTATCTACAATAGGTTGATTCCTTATTCCAATTTGTATGTTTTTAGTAAATCTTTAGAACAAGACGCTTATAAAAAATTGCAAGAAAGATTTGAAAATATTGAGAAAAACTTAAGCAAAAAGGTATCACATTTTTATAATGCCTCTGAGGACATAGTTCCATTAAGCGAGTGTAAACCCAATTCGTTAATCGTTTTTGATGATTGTATTTTGGAAAATCAGGACGTTATTAAGGAATATTTCGTAATGTCTCGTCACAAAAACATATCTTGTATCTATCTTTCCCAATGCTTTTCAAAGGTTGATAAACAAGTTATAAGAAATAATCTGAATATGTTGTGTATTTTTAAGCAAGATGATCACTATTCGAGAAAGATTTATAACAATTATGTGGGATCTGATATGAGTTTTAACCAATTTAATGAGCTGTGTGATAAAATTTGGAAGGAAGACTACGGATTTTTAACTATTAATCTAACTTTGAAGCCTAAAAATGGTAAATATTTGAATAAATTTTCTAATATAAATGCTGCTCAGTGGTCTGGCAAATCTACTTGATAAAATATTTGTTACAATTATTTTTACATTATCTTTACTTTTTATTTACATTATGAAAACAACTGAAAAACGGTAAATCTGTTCACGTTTTTACGTTCCACGTTCACGTTTTTACGTTCCACGTTCACGTTTTTACGTTCCACGTTCACGTTTTTACGTTCCACGTTCACGTTTTACGTTCCACGTTTCGTGTTCCACGTTTCAAAATTTTCCTAAATAAATGGTGAACGTAACTTCTGAAGAAGCGAAAAAACTTGATCAAATCGAAAAGAAATTAATCAAAGAATTTAAAGAACAGATTCGAATTGATGAAAAAGAACAAGAATTTATTCAAAAAATTAATCAACCTGTAACTTCTGCAATAAAAAATGTTGAGGGCAAAATTGAAAATGTTTTAAGCGATAATCAAAATTTAATGAATTTGGTTCCAGTTGTACGACAATTTGCCGATATTTCGATTCCAGAATCTGAGTTTGAATTGCCAAAATTACCATCTTCAACACCATTTAGACCTCGAATCATTGAAGACTCTACCATAGTTGAACCAATAAGTCCTGGAACAACGAATATAATAATTGGTGAAATTGGTAAAAAATTCCTTCCTAGAGCGAAGGATGATAAATTTGGTTTGTATTGGGATAGAAAAAAGATAAGTTTTATGATTGGAAATTTACCCGTTAATTTTGAACAAAATGATATAATTATTAATGAAAAAATGTACGAAGGTACTCAAGGTTTATGGAGATTATTAACAGACAATGACGTTCCAAAAGATAATTTATATTCTGAAGAAGATTTGAAAAAGTATACAGAAATTTTATGGGAATCTGACTCAATTTACAAAAATAATGATCCATCTACTAAGAAGCCTAAGTCAAGTAGAGGTAAAAAATATATCAATTTGATTAAACCAATTTGGGAAAAACGAATCGAAGGATCAGGTGTAAGAAAATACAATGATAATAAGATTGAGTACAAATATATCGACGATTTGACAAAACTCGATGGAATTATAAATTATATTTATGCTCAAGAGAAGGCTGGAAACAACAATTTTTTGAATGAAAAGAAAGCTATTAAAGATTTTATTTCGAACAAACTTGACAAAATGATTGAAAAACCTGATGGAATTAAATATTTAAAACGAATTTTGCCGGCAATAAGTTCATCTATGATTGAAGGTAGCGGACTTTTGAATGATTTTATCAACAATTTACCTTTTGAATTACACGTACCAACTTATCAGTATCTGGGGCCTGGCACAAAACCCGAAAAAAGACTAAAAAGAGGAGATCCTGGTATAAATAAATTAGATCAAGCTGCTATGGAACACGATATTTTTTATGCAAAACATAGAGACACAAATTCCAGACATATAGCAGATAAAGTTTTGCAAGATAAGGCAATGGATAGATTTTTATCAAAAGATGCTAGCTTAGGTGAAAGATTTGTTGCACTTCCAACAGTTGGAGCAATGTTTTTGAAGAGAAAACTAGGAATGGGAATTGAAGAGAACTTGAAATTTTAACTATATAAATGGAGGTGAATGTAAATTTCAGCAAAAATCAGAAAGAAAAAATAAAATCCGCTTTTAAGAAAAAAATACCCGTTAGTATTCAATTTAAAATAGATCAACTAAAAAATGGCGAAGATAAGATATTTTTAACAAATAGACAATACAATAAACTCGAAAAACATAAGAAAAACAGTAAAGGAACCAGAATAGAATTTTCTTATAATCAGTTGAAAGAACTTAAAAATGGTGGTCTTTTGAAAGATTTATTAGATTTTGGAGAAAATATTCCAGTTGTTAAAAATGTTGTTCCTTATGTTCGTAAAGCTGCTCCAATCGTTAAAAAAGATGTGATTCCTATTGTTCGAAACATTTTAAATTGGTTAGATAAAGAGTTGGAAGATGTTACAGGATCTGGATTAGATGAAAAAACTTTGAATTACGTGAAATCAAACATCGGAAAAAAAATTTGAACCTTTAACATTCGGAGAATTGGAAGAAATCTGCAAAAACATTAAACATTTTAGAGGAATCTTCATGAGAGATACATTACCTGAAAAAGTTAAGAAATTTGAATGTGGAATTGTGAATTTAGACTCGATTATGGGAAGTGGAACGCATTGGGTTTGTTATTATAAAAATGATAAGAATACATCTTATTTTGATTCGTATGGAAGAATTGAGGACAAACCACCTATAGAATTGATTAAATATTTGAAAAAATCAAGCGTCTACTACAATGATTCTCAGATTCAAGACTATAAAGATCCCCCAATTTGTGGTCATTTATGTGTTTTTGTTTTGAATGAACTGACTGATGGTAAAGATTTTAAAGAAGTTGTCAACAAATTATTGCTTAATAAATATGGATTCGCAAAATATTTTTGATGTGTTCGGAACGCAAATTAGAACTGAAAATATTCGAAATAATGTCAATTTTGATAGTTTGAGAAATGAGTTTGATAACAAGTTAGAAAATTTATTACAAAACCTTCCAGATTCAGATATGTTTGCTGTCGAGATTGAAGATTTTAAAGCAGAATATGATAACAAACTTGCAAATTTCATGAGTTCAAATGAAGTTGCTGATAAAATAAAAACTTTGGAAAAAGAATTTGATGATGGTGCAAAAAAGTTATTTACCAATTTAATGTCTCATATCGAAAAAGCTGATAAAATTACTGAAGCGATCAAAGTTGAAAAGAATTATGTTAGTTTGGCTAATAAAAAAAGAATTGTCGGTGTTCGACCTGGTATTGACAAACACGATGTTGTTGTTAAAGAACAAATTTTAAAACCTCTAAAATTATCAGAAAACATCGATATTGTTGATTTACATGATCCGAATGTTAAAAATGCCTTAGATTTTAAAGGAAAAAGAATTAGCGGTGTTAGTAAAGGAATTAATCCATTTGATGTTGTTGTAATGATTCAATTAGAAGATCCTATTAAAATGTTTAATGAACTAAAACAAAATTATGAGAATCATAAACAGCATGTTAAAGATTTTACAACAGAACTCTATGAAAAACTTGAAGCGAGAAGTAAAAGATCTATAGAAAATTGTGATGAAAAATTTACAAATTTTGAGGAAAATTTCAATCTATATAAAGGCGATCTTTATGGAAAAATAACAAACTTTTTGGAAGATTTCGCTAAATTTCAAGAGGGTTTTAATGAAACCGATAGAAAAAATGGTGAAGTTTTTGAAAGAGTAGTTACTAATCAATCTTTACTTCATGATAAATTAATTAAACTAGAAGAAAACTTTGGCGAAATTAATGAAAAAGTTATAAAAAATAAGCAGTCTTTTGATAAGTTTAGTTTAGATGCCACAAAAACTTTTGAGAATATTGATCATAAACTCGTTGAATACAACGATTTATATCTCGATAAAGTGAATAAACTAGAAGAAAACTTTAATAAATTTAAAGAAGATGTCGATAAAACTTTTGAAAACATCGACAACAGATTTAATGGAGTAGGTGGTTACGATGACTAATTTTCCTTATATAAATGGCGCTCATATATTGTGTGAGATGTAAAGAGAAAACTGCCACAAACGATATAAAATACTATGCAAACAATAACGGAGTTAAGAGAATTTCTGGAAAATGTGCTGAATGTAACTCAAAAAAGAGCCAATTTATAAAAACTTGAAATTTTTCCCTAATAAATAGAGATGGCGGGACATTACAGTGCTTTCGATCTTTTTATAATGCAACACGAAAGAGATTTGAAAAAAGAACATTGGGATGATATTTCTCAAAAATATGAATTATCCGAAGATATGATGAGATTATACGTAAACAAATTGAATTGGTATAACATTGCTAAATATCAAACTTTATCATCAGAGTTCATTCAAGAAAATATACATTATCAATTAAAAGATCATATGTCTGTTCTTTGTCTCTATCAACACTTGAGTATAAAGTTTTTGGATGAAAATAAAGATACAGTTGATTGGAACAATATTATAGATAGCGGTTACTATCCTGTGCAGATTTTATTGAAATATGTGACCGAGATCGCAAAATTTAAGGAAGAGAATCCTGAATATGACGAAGTAGATCATTAAAAATGACTCTAATCTTTTTAATTATTTTACTAAAATTTATATCTTTTCTTATAAAAACGTACATTAGATCGATGAAAAAATGATACACGATGTTTAAAATTTGTCTTATTAAATGGCGGACTACAAAAAATATGCTAGTGATATTGAAAGGGCGGAGTTTAAAAATTTCTATCCAATTAGTAAACAACATTTGAATGAACCGAATAAAAGAACTGAGTTTAATATTGATTTTGGAGATAACTTTTGCTCGTCTAACTTCCAGTTTTATATTTCTGGAACTTTAACAAAACAAGATGGTCAAGCATATCTTGGAACTGATAATGTTAGATTAATCGATAATTTTATACCGTTTTTATTTTCTAAGATTGAAGTAAGAAAACACAATAAATTGATAGAAGAAGTCGAAAACTGTGGCCAATTAAGCACAATTAAAGGAACTATTTCGTATTCAAAAAGTGATGTTATTTCTCAAACTTCTAATGGCTTTGAATCAGATTTTAAATTTGGTGTTTTTGAAGCAGCTGGAAATTTATCTCATTTTGGATTAGGATTTTTTGAAAATGTTACTATTCCGATCTATAAAGGAGGATTTTATCTAAGTTTTATAAGAGCAGAAGACGATGATGTGATTCTGAAGACTGCAACTGGAAATGTTATGCCTGTTGATGGAAAAATAACAATTACAGATTTTTTTATTAGAGTTCCAATGATTGATTATAAAACCACGAGTAAAATTAGGTTGATTGATGAAATTACAAAAAGTCAAAACATTATGTTTAATTTTCTAGATTGGCAGTGTATTGAACAAAAAGGTATTTCCGGAACAACTTATTCGTTCGATATTACAAACATTTATAGAAATATCTTCAATCCCAAGTTCGTTATTATAGGTTTTCAAACAGGTAGACAGAATAATCAAGAAAAAAATCCTTCAAAGTTTGATAGTTTGGATGTAAAAAAATATCAGAGTAAAATTGAACGGTTCTTATTATCCAGATGAATTACAAAATTTAAACATTTCCGGTGGTCTTTTCAGAATCATGTATCAGATGTATCAAGATTTTAAGAAAGTTTACTACAAAAATATGGAAATGTATTACAATCCTAAAGAATTTTTAGCGAATAGACCTATTTATGTCATTGATACAACAAAGAGTTTGACAAATATTTCTGGTTCAAAGAACGATATAATTATCAATATGGATTTTCAAAATGCTGTTACAAACGCGATTTGTTATGTGGTTGTGGTTTCTGAGAAATTTTTAGCCTATGATGTGATTAAGAACGATATTAGAGAAATTCAGTAGTTAATGATGTTCATATTTTTCTCTTTCATTCCTTCTAAAACTTTAAAAATATACTCTTTCGCTGATGAAAAATCTCGATTTCTTCCGTAATAATCTTTGTAATCATAGACAAAATATCCTAAATAGTTGAATAATAAAATAAAATCATTTCTTTTTATCTCGGTAGTTGAAATATAAACATAAACATTTGCGCTGAAAAATTTATATCTCGGCAGACTTAGTTCCATAGCTTCCATTTATTCTTTTTGTAAAAATGGAAGAGTATAATGCCAACTGTTACAAGTGTTATAATAGAGGAGAAATTATTGATAAAAGATTAGTTTGTAGAGATTGTAATTTAATTTTGTATGAAAGACCTAAACCTAAGAAATTTCGAAATAAGCTAACACATTTGAATAATCTGCTTAGAAAATTACAATATGGAGATAAGAAGCAAACAAAATTTGTCTCAGAATTTAGAAAAAAGAACAAAAATTTTTACTTATCTCTTGGAACCGTTGACAAAATTATTTTCCTTTTCAAAGAATACATTAGGTTTGTAGGTTTAAATACACACGTTTATTATGAGAAGATTTTACCTATAATCTTTCACTATTTAGACATTGAATTTAACTACGATTTTAAACCTGAAATCTTTGATGATTTTATAGTACATTTGGAGAAAGTAAATGAAGAACCTCGTGAAAAGAATGCGGTTTTACTCACATTCTCCCCGACTTCTCGAGTGATTGTTAGCAAATTTCATTATTTCCGTTTATAGATTTTTCATTGAGATTTCTGGATTTTTTCATTAAAATAGCTTAAGAAATTAGAAGCCTACAATGAACAGTAAAACAGCTAAAGATTCGGTTATTTTCCATTCGTGGTTTCCTGTTAGATTTCTTAGATTTGTTTATGGTTCAATGGACAGTATTTTACATTCGTGGTTTCCTGTTAGATTTCTTAGATTTGTTTATGGTTCAATGGACAGTATTTTACATTGATTTTCTGACTGTCCCAAAAGTGAGCCAGAATCGGCATATTCATATCTACTTATATATATATATATATATATATATATATATATATATATATATATAATAAATTTAGTAATTATAATCTAAATAAACAATAATCGTTGCTTTTTATTTTTTTAAGTTAATAAACTGTTTATTACTTCACAATCAAAAACGGCCAAATGTATACAGATGGCTTAAACGAAAAAGGTATATATTTTTATAACACGTTCACGACATCAGGGTTTTTCAGGACTGTTATATTGGCCGTCGAATTTTTTTAAAATAATGGCACCAATAGTATCTGTTTTTTTATTGTCAAACATCGAAGTATAACGAAGAAGGTATCAAGAGTTCGAAATTTTGCACCAAACCAATTATCTCAGTATGTTTTTTAAACATTTTTCAATGTGTACCCCAAGGGGTATTTAAAGAAATTACTTCACATAAAAGTTTAGCAATCGTGCACCCGTCGAGATACACTGAGATGATTTATGTAAGCCCGAGATCAACTTAACAAACAACCATTACAGGCAAACAATAAAAACGCAATAATGAAATGTATAGGAACATGTATCCTCCATCGAGCGAACTTTACAAAAGCCCGAGGTTTATCCCATTGGGCACACGACGGCAGTTGTGAAAGATCGCTTGTACCCGATGGGGTACACCTCATCGTGAACGTGTTTTAATGACTTTTCAAATAAGGTAAAACATAAGGAAACTTTACATTGAGGTTTAATGAGATAAGCACATTTACTTTTCTGAATACGTATATTTTTAGAGTTGGCAAATTTTAGTAAATATGATTTAGAGTCCTATAATTTTAAACGGAATTTACTGAATATAAGGAATTAGCTGTTACATTTATTAATTGATTAAAGATACAGGGTTTTGTATAAAACCCAATTTGTATGTATGTGTCCGTAATTTTGAAGCGGTAAAATATGTTTTTAAAAAGTTTAGTAGTTTTTTGAATCTATGATGTTTCTGTTGACTTGTTTTTTAAAGGAATATTCTAAAATCTATGGGCTTACGATCCAAAATTATGAGATCCCTACTCAGAATTTCTAAATTTTGGCAGATTCTTTAAACGGATTGAAATTAGTTATTCAAGTAGATTTCCTGTGATTAATTTAAGGAGATTAATCCGCTTCCGCATTCCGCTTCTTTGTTAGCTGTGACCATTCTCCTAATACTCGTTTATGTTACCTTATCTTT
Organism: Homalodisca vitripennis; assembly: GCF_021130785.1. Taxonomy (NCBI): domain Eukaryota; kingdom Metazoa; phylum Arthropoda; class Insecta; order Hemiptera; family Cicadellidae; genus Homalodisca; species Homalodisca vitripennis. The sequence goes on along the minus strand of NW_025780457.1, from coordinate 6,442 downwards.
CTCACCCTGTAGAATTCAGTTCAGTGAAATTAAACTGGTATGTTTAAATGAAACCCTCAATAACTTATATCTATTCAAGTAGAAATAAACCACGTACTACAATTAATTTCAGGACACGACATCGCTATCACGTAGTAGCCCAGATTTTACTTTATTCCTATTTACTCGTTTGAATGGTTATATAGCACTGGATGTGTTTAATGCCGTTTTGTGAACAGTATCTAGTTAGGTCACTTGCAATAACGTCTAGTTGAATATAAAATAAATATAATACCGTACAAAACAATTTGGGTCTTCATGTTGGTTAGGTACTATTAAAATCCTTTATATTAATCTAGAAGGGGGTAATAATTTTTAAGTTTTTCTTTTTAAGTATTTCATAAGTTATTACCATAAAAAACAGATGAACAACAATGACTTGATGAGTACTTGATTTAGTGCGAAATTTAACAATAGAAAACCAATCCATGTGCGTATATTATTTCTGGTGGTACATTACAGTATCAAAAGTAATCAACTATTCCATGGAAATTTAGTTTAAGGTATTGTAATAATTCGGTTTAACGTGCGTATTATCATCTAAATAAACCTCTCTTTTACATTGTGTGAGTGTGCGGTAAGTTTAAAGTATTTCCAAATAATTTATTTTTAACAGGATCAAGGTTGTTATATTTATTTACATCGTAAATATCTTACCAAATAATTTACTTGCTTTGTTTAAGAATTAAAATGTAAATATCAACTAATACATGTCAAAGTCTACATAAAATATATTTCTAGAGACATATTTCTAATACTTAATTATTGGGCATGTTATAATCACGTAAGAACAAATATGTAGTCTTTAATTTAGTAAATTTGCAAGTCTGCCAAGATATTCTTCAAGAAAATTATTTTACTCATTAGAGTAAGAGGTATGAAATACCAAGTATTAGATCGTGTGCGAGATTTAGACCCGCCCTAATCTATTAATCTTGCTGCAAGGGCACACCGTCTGCTGCAGAGTCTGACCTCTTGACTAATCACTTTTCTTGCTTTCTTGTTTTGGCAACTTCGTAATAGATGGTTGCAAACAGTGATAATCTTTTACATTAACTGACGAAAGTGTTTTGAAGAAATTACCATTATACTGCTAAAAGTGCAATGCATAAGTTTATTCAAGCTTTAATTTCCTTCAAACATTAGACATTATCACATTTTATAGGATACTTCGTGTCATATATAATAGAAAATTAAGTTAACAAAAGAGTAATGAGAACGGATGTTATATTATAGGAAAAAGATCTACTGAAAATATCAATTATATTTCCACATTGTTATGAAATATAAGACTTGAAATTAAATCGAATTGTAACACATAATCATAATAACCTCCTATTCATTCTACATGCAACAAAACTAGCGCCCCTGACGATTTTTTATCTCAACAGGTAAAATAATACATTGACCTGAACTTATAAAGGCCTTAAGTTATCTTTTTCTTAGAAGCAGTAAACTGCAGACATTTGAAATATATTACGCAGGATTAAATTTGATTAACATTCCTATTTTATATTCGAGGTCTTTTTTATTGACTGATTGTCATGTCAACCTGAGTTTTCCTTTTGGATGTTTTAAGAATAAAGGATTAAACACTTTAATTCAATTGGAAAATCTAATACAAGACTATTTTTTAACTAATTAAATATGCCATTTGAAAATTTAAAATTTCTAATATTTAAAGAGTTAGGAAGGAATCGGGGCATTATAATCTCCATATATTGAAATGTTTATTCTGTTCTTTCGTTTACTTCGTGTCTCATATTGTGATTTAGATGTATGCTTGTAGGCTATTACCGGATCGAATGTTAGTAAGAAACGTATAACAAGTTTTGTAATGACAATTCCGAATACTTTTAAACGATTTCTTAGGTATCAAGTAATTTCCAGTTTTAAATACAGAAATTCAAAACATAAATAAGTGAATGAATGAGTAAAACACCTTCAACATACTTTACGTGTTTAGAGTAGTATAATATTTGAAAATTATTATATATTCGTCCTTGTAATAACAAACCTAATATTCTGTATGTAAACAAATTCAAAGCATGTGTGTTTACACTTGTATAAATACGAGTCATTGTTATGATTCATAGTTAGTAAGATAACTGACTTTAATGAGTAATTTAGTTTGGAATATTTATATATAAATGTACACTTTATTTCTCATAAATCAAAGTAAATTTAACCGTTCATTCAATAGCATAACATGTTTTTCAATTACAATGAACTAGCAAAAAGCTTTTACTGTTTTTCCTTAGTAATTTTATGAAAATATCAATTCATAAAACTGCATAAAACATTCTATTTGTGTCTATATTAAAATAATAGCAAATACAAAGTTATGAACAGCTAAATGCCCATAAAAGATTTTTTTCTTAAATATTTAGGCTTTATACAACGATAAATTACTATTCCGAGAATCAATCTTGAGACAGTACCAGTTTAAAATAATACAAGCTTGGTGAAAGCAGGTTCGTGGACACAGGACATCAACACCGCTTGGCTGAACTGACAGTCCCTGGGAAGATTACATATGTTTCTACTGTTTGATCAGATCAAGTTATAACATAAGCTTTAAAGGTCATCATATAATTATCTTATATACAATTTAAAGTATTACACATAAAACGCCGTAATTATCGGCTAAATACTAGCATAGCCAATCCTGTCTGTCCGCACAATATTTCAAGAATAAAATGAATTAGACTGATGGAGATATTGCATCAATCTTCATTTTATACGTAGGTAAAATTAAGTTCTGTAATGGATTATATTAAGCCATCAGATTTTGCTGAGCGTTAGTGCACATTTTTACATTGATCTTATAGAAAACCACGGTAGCAGCAAGAATCGCATGGTAAATTAATCGGTAAACAAACTGGGAAAAATCGTATCATCTATCGTCTTACGGTAGGATGTAACACATTAATCACACTTTAATCTATTATTTTATTTGTGTATGTCTGTCAGTAAGATATTTAGGACTGAAATGAGCTATAGGCTTGATTCTGTTATGAAACACGTGACATTGTTTGTCACTTTGTTGTGTAAAATATTGTGAATATCGTTCTTGTGTACATATACGTAGTGTTAAGAAAAACACATGGAGGTGAAAAGTAACAATATCAAACAAAAAAACAATCTAATTACACTAATTATTGAAACTAGGCTAGCTGAATTCATCGACCAATAGGTTATACTTGATATGTATAAATGTGATGTAAATCAAAGTCTAGATAAGTTCTATAACGATTCTGCTGCAGCGTTCCTGCACTTCAAATAATTACTTGAAAGTTTCTCTTAAAAACACTCATTATGGACTTGTTGAAGAGACAAAATCCCATCAAAGACAACAATAGATTGTATGTTTAAAATTTACAAGCATGAGACATTGCAACGTCTAGATATATACAGTCATGACTCCACTGCAGCGTTTCTTCATTTTAAATAGTTATTTGACATTTTTGCCTGCAATCGCTCATTGAGAACATCCTAGATATCCAGATATCCGATTGCACTACTGACTAGATAACTGGCTGATGGTATTGATAAATATCAATATCGTCTCGTTACTGATCAAAGTTTAAGTTTAGCTAAGATTGAACTCTTATGTAGTTTCACAGCGAATTTACAAACTTGTACTTCACGCTTTATCGTTTACAACATTGCAGGTAGTCTAGAATACATTATATACAACTCGGTTTTACAGTTTATCCGCCTACTGAATGTAATTATGGTGTTATACAGCACTTACTCACTTTTCACATTATAATGGCCATAACGTATGTGAAGTTGAACAATATTATAATTTTAATACGAATGTACCTTATTACAAAATACTATCCCAAACTCCACTTATTCCACTGATGTAAAAACGACTGTTAAAAATATTCACTTTACATGAACAACTAAAAAAATCAATCTTGTTAATTTATTAAAACACTTATTTAATAGTTAATGCATATTTAACACAGGGCAATTAAAACAAACTGAACAGAATTTTACCTTGTGAAAAAATTTGTATTTAATGTTATTTACTATATACTTTAAGCTATACAACTGTAAAATGGTGAAAAATTTAATATAGAAACATTGTACGTAATTCGTTATCTTTTATAAACTGTTTCGATCATATGTTTGTTAGGTTAAACTTGAGTGACAGAAACGTTTAAGTACAAAATAATTCAATCGTAAAAACTATGGTGTCCGGTGTGGTGTCACGGCAAGTGAGAGAGCCGGGTCCGAGTTACGTGTGGAGCAAGAACTTTTTGTGATTTTATCTTTATTATTAATATGTACAGTAATTGTAATATATAATTTGTTAAAGATGTTTCTTTAATGGTGTTATTTTTAAGTTTCTAGGAATTGTGAACAGTGAACACATATTGATTAAACTGACAAAAGAATTAAAGTACTAGAACCTAGTGAAAAGCTAACAAAAATGGGCGCTAAAAATAACTCTCTACTACCGTTCACAATAATTTCGATAACAGTTATCCATGCCTATTAATCAGTTTTACTTATGAGCAATATATGGGTGACTCAATATACTTTAGTGTGCTGTCGGAGACCGCATATATGTTCAACATTCCTACATGGTAAGAGTTTACCAACAATTGTATTCTACGGATAGATTTTTTTCGTTTCATTCACTATAACGCTTTCAAAATTGTAAATTGACATCAGACATTACTATATTTAAACATTATGATTTATGACCTGCCATCTGCGATCTGCCCTCCTCCTTGGATGGCCCAGGAATATAGGGTAAGAACACAAAATTTATAAAAAAAGTAGAAAACCCTTTAGAGAATAGATATTAGTTTAACCAATGATTCCTTCTTCATGATCGTTTTAGTTTTTCCAACATGTGAAGGTTAAAATATTTCTGTCCCACATGACTATTAGTAGGAATGCAAGAAAATATTTACCTGTTGATGTTTTAATCAACAACGCCTTTATCTTCTAGCGCATCTCTGATACATCAGTTTTTCATATTAATTATTGTCATCAATTCTAAACAATAAATTATATTGATAATTATATGGTATTGACCTAGACTCAATAAAACAAACCAATGAAGTTTAAAAAATATCTTTAAAAATTTGAAATAAAGATCTAAAACCGGATAGTTTCCTTTTCAAACGCCTTTTCATGTCAATGAGTTTACATAATACATTTTATGTATAATTTTTTTACTTAAAGGATTCATTGCCTAGTAATATCCTGCCAACTTTACAAGCCAAACATTTATCTATAATAATATTATTTCCTAAATCTTAGGGTATTTTGATGAACGGACATCGTTATAACCAGTTAAAATGTTGATATTAGTTTTCTAAAACATTTTTAGTAACACATCGAACATTTGATATCCCTCATTTATTTAAATAATTATTACCTAGAATATGTTGTTATACATGAATGTTTTTCTATATTTCACTTCGTGGTTAATAAGTAATGACTATGTATAAAATCAATACTAATACTAAATTAATATTTATAATTGTGCTAAGTTTTTTTTGAGGGAGAGGCAGGAAAAAACTTACTTTTAGTACAAATTATATTAACTCTAATAATATTTTTAAATGTTTAATAACAAAATTTAAACTTATATTGAAAGAATTCTATTATAATAGTTCAAATATTGAAATAAATGTAAATTTAGATTAGTCCTAACTATATAACACAGCAATATGTAAATTAGGTGTTTTGAACCAAATAATTAATGGTTTATGGAGTTAGTTTTTGTATATAGACCTATATTTATCAATGTTTAAAGTTTAGCTATGTCATATGGAAACATAAAGCAGTATATCTGAGATTTATATTTACATGTACTGAATTCCTATAAACAATACTAAAAACTGGGACTACTGGTTTATTCCCAAAAAAAACCAGCGTTTATAAAACACTTCACGAATATAATATTATATTTTAATAGATCTTAAATAATAATAATAATTATCAAACTTCAATATAGCACGTCAACTTAAGTTAGTACAAATTCAAGTATATCACGTCCTGGAGCTTGTAGTCAGTTGAAGAGGGTCTTTAGGGTCACAACACAACTTGTTATTGAGTTTATGTTTACCCTCTGGTTTTCTAGAGACTCTGGAGAAGGTGTTGTAAGTTAATCCTACACAAACTTTGTAACTATTCCACTAGTGGAATTGTATTTGGGATACTGATCAAATAAATACATACCCGTATACAATATCATAACTTTAAGTTTTTATAAGAAATGAAACATTTTTAAGTTAGGCAATATTCATGAGACAAGTATTTAAGTAAATGCATAACTATAATTAATCGTATCCTGAATCATATTAAACCTGATTACAGTAAGAGATGTAGAAAACAAATTTAATTTTCACAATGTAAAAATGATTTACAATCG